>NW_015176611.1:1863-1984 GCF_001447785.1 Gekko japonicus | reverse complement strand
TAGTGTCCTGGCCCCACTGGTGGACCTCCTGATGGCACCTGGTATTTCTGGCCACTGTGTGACACAGAGTGTTGGACTAGATGGGCCTTTGGCCTGATCCAACATTGGCATCTCTCATGTT
>NW_015176611.1:0-1387 GCF_001447785.1 Gekko japonicus | reverse complement strand
AAACTAGTAAAGTAAAGGTAAAGGTTTCCCTTGCTTGAAAGCCAGTCGAATCCGACTCTAGGGCTGCGGTGCTCATCTCCGTTTCCAAGCCAAAGAGGCAGCGCTGTCCGAAGACGTTTCTGTGGTCATGTGGCTGGCATGACTAAATGCAAAGGCACACGGAACGCTGTTCCCTACCTATTTATCTACTTGCAGTTTCTTGCTCTCGAACTGCTAGGTTGGCAGGAGCTGGGCCCAGAGACGGGAGCTCACTCCATCACGCAACACTCGGGCCTCGAACTGCCAAACTACAGACCTTCCAGTCTGCAGCTCAGTGTCTTAACCTCTGAGCCATCGCAGCCCTCTAGAAACGTACTTAGTTATTATTTATTTATACTCCACCTTTCTCCTCAACAGGAACACAAAGTGGCTTACTGTGGTCTTCTTTCCTCTCTTTTATCTTCCCAACAATTCTGTTATACAGACTGCCTGGGGCAGCAGTACTCGTGTGCAAGCGTTCTTTACACTCTGTGTACACGAGGGTCAGATTTTGAGGGAAACCAGTGGAAGGAAGAGACCTCCGATTGAATAAACGGAGTGTTATTGTGGATTAAATGCAGAGTTCACACTACTCACTCATGCAAAAATAATAGCAACAAATCAACACGCATGCAGAGCTAGGAAACAGAGAGGTGAGCAACAGTGACCATAAGGGGGTTGAATTTAGATAGGGCAATATTCACCTGGGGTCCGGAATCTGTGTGGAAGAAGGAGGACATGGGTGACCAGTCAATCATGTCGAAGGCTCAGATACAGGCCGAGGGGACACTCTTATGGCCGCCCAAGAGCTGTACAAAAATTAAGGCTCAGAATGCCAGTCAAAATGTAGTTTGGAGCCAGATTAGAACTGAGTAGTGCAGGATGCTTGATTTCACCAATGTTTGTCTTTCTGCATGTCATTGGCTCGATGTTGGTTGAGGGAAAGGGTGCTAGACTCTGGAAAGGACTTAGAAGAAGAAGAGATTGGATTTATACCCCGCCCTTCACTCGGAGTCTCAGAGCGGTTTACAAACTCCTTTCCCTTCCCCTCCCCACAACAGACACCCGGTGAGCAGTGTTCCCTCTAAACTGAGTGAGTGTGAGCTAGCTCACCGTTTTTTAGCCTCCAGCTCACACATTTTTGTCTTCGCCCAGGAAAGAGGGCTCCAGAGCACACTAATTTATGCAGTCGCCAAATTGCTCGCTCACAACTTTAATGTCAGCAGCTCGCAAAGTAGAATTCTTGCTCACGAGACTCTACCTCTTTCTGCCGTAAATCAGTTTTGACTTCACAGCACCGTTCCACTCCCACCACCGTTACCAATCCTCTGACTGCAGAGAGGTCAGGAGCAATGCTCCCTCTAAGCCG
>NW_015176610.1:2824-42299 GCF_001447785.1 Gekko japonicus | reverse complement strand
AGGAGCCTCAAAATTGGCCACTAGCTTCACAATGAGGGTGGGAGCTGCTGTGCCCAAAACAAAGGGATTCAAAACATCTGGCCCATGTGAACTCCTGAAAAACCGCCCGTCGCAGCGCCGCACCGGAACCGGATCTCTGATGTTTGAATTAATTTAAATTAATCGAGAATAATCAAGTTATTCTCATATCCTTACAACACCCCATAATGTAAACAGACTTCAGACAAAAAATACAACACAAGATACAATTTTGGTATGTTGAATGGCTCGTTGAGGTGTACCTTTAGAATACCAATCAATCCATAGCCAAATATGTGCTACTTTGTTCACATATTTTTCAAAGGGAAAAATATATTTTTGATGGGATTTCAGGGGAATAAACTTTACAGTAACTTTGGAACAGCAGAGGCCAACCCACTGGGATGTGATTATCTCCACTATCATTTGCCAAAATTAATGCTTTCTTTTTTATTCCCCATTAGATTTTCACATGATATTAATCAGTCCAACAACAACCATGCTTGAAAGATGCTATGAAAACCCTGAATAATGTTCAGAGCAAACTAAGGATATGTACGAATCTATACATCTTTTGTGTATCCATGTCCCCTTTATAATTTAGGCTGGATTTCCATCATACTTATTTTTCCATAATTTTAAAGAATAAGAACATAGCTTAAATAGCTCTTACCAGGTCTCTTCTCTCTTCCAAAATTAAGCTACCTAGACTTCATAATGAGAACAACCATATCTCATAATGTAGGAATTATTTAATATATAAGTAAATATGTATATAAGACTCTTCTAGTTGGCCATGAACTTGAGTCCTCAACTGCTGCTAGTCTAATTGCTAATCAACACTGTTTTTTTAAAAAAGTCTGAGAATTTCCATGGTGTTTTTTTTTTTTTAATGTAAGGCAAACAGTATGGACTTTCTACCTGCATGGTTGTGTTTTAAAATAAACCTATGTAGGGACTCTAAAAAAGATTCCATTCATCCTCAGATGAGAAAGTAAGGAATAAGCTTTCCAGCAAGGAATAAGCTTTCCAGTGGTCAAGAGGGACAAGACAAAACAGGAGTCTTGTGGAACCTGATTATTTTTCCTGCAGCAGATTCATGAGGCTACCACTCTGAAGTTATCTGCATGAGAGATAAGAGATAATAAGAGAAACGACTGGTAACTATAAGACAGAGGTGCAGAGAGACACCCTTATAAGTAATAAATCAACAACACATTCATCTGCCATTCAAGGGAGGCTGTAAAAATGGCACTGCTCAGATAATCCTGCAGATGGAATTCAGAAGATGTGCGTCTTAATGGCAAAATCCATTAACTGGGTGGTGCTGATACTGGTGTTGCTGCTTGTAGTGCAGTTTCATATTGTATGCAAGAAACTATCTACTAATTGTACTGTCTACGATGACCCCCTTCCTATTTCTCATGGATTTTATCAGCCCAGTGACTTTATCATTGGTGAGATGGTCAGTCACATCTTCTTGCTTCAAAACCCTCTCTCTTTCGACGGGCAGCCCGCACTGAAGTTTGCTGATAAACAGTAAGGAATTGTTTTGCTTCTTTCTGTAACATGTTCAGATCCTAATAACAGAGAACTGGTCTTAAAGTAATAGAGCCCTCTGGCAACACTTGATTAACTTTCAGTAGTAAAGCTGCAGCTGCAGCCTTGTTCTCCTTCAGCACATCATTGAATGTGGAGGGATCATTGTATTATAGTAATTTTTCACAACTGGAGTCTCTTGACTGCATAGGAAAGTTCCGTTGTGAATGACTGCTATTGCACTTAACTACACATTTGATCATGATTTTGACACACTAACTGCTATTTGATGTGCAGAAATAAGAAAGTGAAGGGGTTTCTTGCAGCATCAAGAAAAAAAGATATCCACTAGTCTTCTAAGAAATGGTACAAATGTATGTTCACTTCTTTTGCTTAAGTAGACTATACTTCTCATTGCAGTTCATTTCCAAAGAACTACCAGAATGTTTTGGCTTTGGCATTTGCTGTAAAAGAGGTCAACGAGAATCACCAAATCCTACCAAATATCACTTTGGGTTTCCACATTCTCCTCAATGGTTATGATCTTGGAAGTACAACCTATAAGGCCACCCTAGATCTGATTTCCACACGGCACAAGTTTGTCCCCAATTTTAAATGTGATACCCAGAATACTCTTATATCTGTCATTGGAGCCCGTATCTCTGAAACTTCTGCCCATATGGCTACCATCTTAGCCAGCTACAAGATGCCACAGGTAACCCAAAGGCATGAGAATGTGGAGATTTCAATACTGATGCATATAGTTTAATAATGTATTTGAGCTTGCATGAAAAATGCCTATATGTTTTATTTCAGTTCACGTACGGATCATTTTCATCAGTGCAGGGTGACAAAACACTGTTTCCTTACATGTACAAGATGGTCCCAAATGACCCCTTTCAGTACATGGGTATTGTCCAGTTACTTCATCACTTTAACTGGACATGGATTGGACTCTTCGCTGTGGATGATGACAATGGGGACACGTTTTTGCAGACAGTGATACCCCTACTTTCCCAGAATAGAATCTGCTATGATTTCACACTGAGAACCCCGAAACGGACTGATATGGATAATTTGCTACAGCGATTTTCTGAAATATGGGGGAAACATCGAGTTCTTGTGGATAGCAAAGCGAATGTATATTTTGCATATGGACAACCTACATTAATGCACACCTTGAGAATATCATTGTTCATAGCAGAACAATATTCATCCCTTCCTCTTGGTAAAGTGTGGATTACTACCTCTCAATGGACTTTTCAGTCAGTATCCCTTCAAAAGATCTGGGATACACAAATCTACCATGGTGCCATTTCCTTTACAATTCATTCTAATCAGCCACCAGGCTTCCAAAAATTCCTTCAGATCATAAAACCTTCCTGGGCAAAAAGGGATGGTTTTATCCAAGAGTTCTGGGAGCAGGCATTTGACTGTTCCTTAAAACATGAGGAGAGCAAAGAACCCTGCACTGGAGAGGAGAAGCTGGAGAACCTTCCTGGCATTTTGTTTGAAATGCGCATGACTGGCCAGAGCTACAACATCTACAATGCTGCTCATGCTGTGGCACGTTCTTTGCATGCCATTTACAGATTGAGAGAAAAATCAAGAACTCTGGGAGAAGGACAAAGGTTGGAATTGCAGAATGTGCAGCCCTGGCAGGTAATTACAGCCGAGATATGTCTTTGTATATGAAAAGTAGGCTGGCATCATTCACAGAGGGACTCAGAGTCTGATAGCTCATGGCCTCTCTCACACATATACATAAATAGTATGCCTGCATTAAAAATGCTATCAAAACAGTGGAGAATAATTTTGGGGGGGAGCACCTGAGTAACTCTGGCTAGCCCAATCTCACCAGATCTTGGAAGCTAAGCAGGGGCAGCCCTAGTTACTCTTAACATAAGAACATAAGAGATGCCAATGTTGGATCAGGCCAAAGGCCCATCTAGTCCAACACTCCGTCACACAGTGGCCAAAAATACCAGGTGCCATCAGGAGGTCCACCAGTGAGGCCAGGACATTAGAAGCCCTCCCACTGTTGCCCCCCCCAAGCACCAAGAAGACAGATCATCACTTGCCCCAGAGCCCCTATCTATACCTTGTGGCTAATAGCCACTGATGGACCTCTGCTCCATATGCCTATCTAATTCCTTTTTGAAGCCGTCCATGCTTGTAGCAATCTTAGGCTGTAGAAATCTTAGGCTGTAGAAATCTTAGGCTGGGAGACTACCAAAGAAGTCCAGGGCCTCTATGCAGAAGTAGGCAACAGCAAACCACCTCTCAACATTTCTTAGCTTGAAAATCCTATGGGGTCACCATGATTCCCCTGCAGCTTGATGATACTTTCCACCACCAATTTTTGACAATGCGTTTGGTTAAGTCAAAATGCTCGGCTTTTTGACCAAGGTGAATGGGTTTTTTATGTGTTCATAATCTAGAACTAGTTAAGCCAAATTGTTGTAAAATTCATGGTAAAAGAGTTCTACACTTTCATTTTCTCTTATACACCAGCTCCATCACTTTCTAAGGATAATCTCATTCAACAACAGTGCAGGGGACACTGTGCATTTTGATGACAATGGCGAATTAATTGCGGGTTTTGATGTGACAAACTGGGTAACATTCCCAAACAGTTCTTTTGCAAGAGTAAAAGTAGGAAGGTTGGATCCTCAGGCTCCTCCAGGCAAAGAGCTGACCCTCAATGATGATCAGATTGTGTGGCACGGAAACTTTAACCAGGTGCGATGTAGAAAAAGATGCTTCAGTCTATTAAAAATAAGAACTTCAGTTTTAGTTATTCCAGTGTTCTTTCTGCTAGACTTCAAGTGTTAAATGGGGCTGGATAACTTGAAATCCTTTCAAGCACAGTTATTTCCCTTTTGAAGAAGGAGGAAAACCTTTTGAAACCTTCTTTATAAGAATATTCTTCACAGGAAATCAGACAACGTCATCTCACCAAGAATGTCTTGCCATCATAATTTTCTCTTTTTCGGTTATGGCCAGATTTGGTCATTTGATCTGATGTTAACCTTTCTGGATGCCTTAGTAAATTTCTGCTTTAGTTTTGGCAAAAGGTAATACTGTCTAATTAATTTATGAATGTGTCAGATACTCTGGAATCTAATTAAACATCTATGGATTCTGGGCATGAGGACAACAAGCCTTTATCAAGGTAATCCTTGAACACATGAAGCTGCTTCATACTGTCAGGCCACTGGTCTATCAGGGTCAGTATTGTCTACTCTCACTGGTAGTTGACTTCCCAGAATCTCATGGCTGGACTTCTTCCACATAATTTACTACAGCATTATTTTTAATGGCCAGCTTGGGTACTGAAACTCAGGGTGGGGAGTGAAGCTGCGGCAGGCAGCAGGAGGGGGGGAAGTGCCGGGCCGGCTTTCGGGCTTGCAGGCGAGTGGGCAGCAGCAGGCAACTGGCACCACCCCCCACAGCGGCAGCAGGAGTAGCAACCGCCCGAACCTGCCTCGTGGCCAGCAGGATCGCCTGGAGAGACTCAGTGCGGTGGAGGCTCCGCCGCAGCCCCGAGGCAAGCTGAGCACAACAGTCCTCTCGGCTGGTCGGGCAGCAAGAGGTGGCTTGCTGGAGGCAAGCAGGGGAAGGATTTTCCTTAGAGCTGACAGGCGAGCGGGTGGTGGAAGAGAAAGTCCAGCTGCATCTAATCAGCCCAACCCGAAGAAAAATGTTTCCGATTAAATTAAAGCAGGAACAAAGCGCAATTACCTTGCCAGTGTGACCACAGCCTCAGTCTTCCTGCATGCAAAGCAGATATTTTCCCTCTGAGTTGTAATCCCGATCCTAGTCTCCATATAGTTCATCACAGATGTGTCTTATTTTTTGATTAAAATCACACAAGAAAATGCTAACAACTTCTTCTGTTGTACAAGATTCTGTATTAATATTCTACTTTTCTATAACATTCATTCCTATTTTACGCTGATTTGATCCTGGTCCTCTGTCTCCTCTTTGTTTATAAATAGGCATTGCCCCTTTCTGTGTGCAATGACCCCTGCCATCCCGGTTCCAGCAAGCAGAAAATAGAGGGCAAGAAATTTTGCTGTTACAATTGTGCTTCATGTCCAGAAGGAATGGTTTCAGAATACAAAGGTAGGTGATATGATGTATTGTAGGGTTGCCATTTGAACTAAAAAAAAAAAAGTCTGGCCTATTTGTTTTTTGTGGTTGTTGTTGTTTTCGTTGGTTTTTTATGGTTAGATATGCTGGAAGCAGAAAGTTAACGTATTCAGGGCTTGAATCATCAACTGCTTATTGCTACTGAATAAACTCGGTGGCCATCTTTTAAACCAGCAATTTTAGCTGTGCCTTCAACACCATGAATGAGCAACCAGTGATCCAAGATCTAACTGGATTCACCTTGACCTTTCTGCAGATGAAAATATCTATGAATGACCTTCCTCAACAAAGCTTTTGTAAATACTGTTTGTACAATCTGTGCTTTGGTGAGAATGAGAACAGCACTCATCTATTCATCCACCTCCTGCTGTTGTGTACCAAGCAAGACTGCACACGCGGTCGAGCTCACACATGGCTGAGTGGACAAGCTGAGCTTCACATCCGACAACAATAGAAGCAGAGGATCCTAGTACTCGCCAATTGGCCAGTCCGGATCCTAAAGGGAACCAATGAGGGAAAGTAGTATTGTATATAGCCTATCACAGGAATGGATATGTGTGTGTTGGGTGTGGTTTGAATGGGAATATAAGCGGGCCAGGGGTCTCGAAAGTTATCTCAAGTTCTCCATTTAACTAATAGTATGAGCTGAAATCACTCCTCCATGCATCAGTTTCAGTACTTTATACCTGCCTTAATAAGATTCCCAAAAATAGTGAATCTCATTGCTGATCTTAGAAGATCCGATTATGGCAAAACACTTTCATTTTGATTCTACACTCCAAACATTGCAAGATTCAGACAAGTTACTGGAACTCTACACCTTTAGTGATTTTGATCTATGAGTACTTCAAGATTCTACATGTTTATCTTTTGATAAATACAGACACACATGAGGACAACTATGATCACATTATATTGGAGATGCAGGGACATCAACATCTAACTGCAGGAAAAAGATTTAATATTGCTAACATCACTTGCCTATAAACCAATGCGACCTTCAGTGTCAATAATCCTCATCTACGATTACTTTCCAATATTTTACAGTTCGCAAACACTCCCATGACATATGAAAAAAGTAGCATGACTGATTTTAATGTCATTTTAATTATGTTTTCTCTCAAACAGACATTCACTGAAAAGGCTGATCCTGATCCTGTTATAAACAAATGACCCCATAAAACCAGATTTACTTGTGGACCTGTTGGTCTGCCACTTTTTTAATAGGCTTTTTCTTTCTGACAAACTGAATATGTCACCCTATGATAAATCCTGAAAATGCTTTGCTTTCCTTTGTACAGCTAGCTTGTCCACTTTTATTAATACTCTCAAGAATCTTCCTCTTCTTAGTTGTATCACAAGACAGCTTTTAATCTGTAAATATGGAAATCTGGAGATAATTGTGCCTCCTTTTTCCAGCTTAACTTCAAAGTGTACAGTTCTGTTATTTTCTGTTACTGTATGACATCTGGCACACCAAGAGCGTTCCCAATGTTTAAAGTCATTAGGGTCATGGATGTGTGTGCTGAATATGTCACCCTATGATAAATCCTGAAAATGCTTTGCTTTCCTTTGTACAGCTAGCTTGTCCACTTTTATTAATACTCTCAAGAATATTCCTCTTCTTAGTTGTATCACAAGACAGCTTTTAATCTGTAAATATGGAAATCTGGAGGTATTTGTGCCTCCTTTTTCCAGCATAACTTCAAAGTGTACAGTTCTGTTATTTGCTGTTACTGTATGATATCTGGCACATCAAGAGCATTCCCAATGTTTAAAATCATTAGGGTCATGGATGTGTGTGTGTGTGAATCTATCTATACACAGTTCTGACAATGGAAGAGAATAGAAAGTGCTATTGTTCTGGCCAAATCACGACCAGGTATACATCATTACTGTCCACAAACTCTTTTCAAAGCATAGGAAGTTTAAAAAAAAAGCAATTGCTATTAGAAGACAAGCATGATGCCATCTTGACTCTGCTAAAGACCACCTCAAAACCACCTTTTCTGGGAAGCTTTGTAGAGTCTTACTCCCCACACTGGTAACTGAATACAAAAGTTGTTCTTCCCCTATTTTCCCATGAGTCCTCTTTTCCTGCCTAATGTGGTCTCCCTTGTATTACATTTTAGATTGTAAATTCCAGAAGACACAGATCACCATCTTGTTATTGATCTATGGCATCATTACTGTCCACAAACTCGTTTCAAAGCGTAGGAAATTAAAAAAAAAAAGCAATTGCTATTAGAAGACAAGCATGATGCCATCTTGACTCTGCTAAAGACCACCTCAAACCCACCTTTTCTGGGAAGCTTTGTACAGTCTTACTCCCCACACTGGTAACTGAATACAAAAGTTGTTCTTCCCCTATTTTCCCATGAGTCCTCTTTTCCTGCCTAATGTGCTCTCCCTTGTATTACATTTTAGATTTTAAATTCCAGAAGACACAGATCAACCTCTTGTTATTGATCTATGAGAATCTGTGCTCATTAACAGTACATAATTTATCAACAGTCACAACTAAAACAATTCTTAGAACTATTTAAACTCTTCTTTTTTTCCAGACATGGATTCCTGTGTCACGTGTCTAGAAGACAGCTATCCCAACAAAGATCAGAATGAATGCATTCCCAGGGTTATAAGCTACCTCTCTTATAAAGAACCATTAGGAATCACCTTAGTTGTGTTGGTTATTTCTTTCTCTCTGATCACAGCATTGGTGCTTGGAACCTTTCTAAAGTACCAGGACACGCCCATAGTCAAAGCCAACAACCGGAATCTCTCCTACATTCTCCTTATCTCCCTCCTTCTTTGCTTCCTCTGTTCCCTGCTCTTCATTGGGCAGCCTGGAAAAGTGACCTGCCTTCTCCGACAAACAGCTTTTGGTGTTATCTTTTCTGTGGCCCTTTCCGGTGTCTTGGCCAAAACCATCACTGTTGTGCTGGCATTCATGGCTACCATACCAGGATCCATGATGAGGAAATGGGTAGGGAAAAGAATGGCAAATTTTATTGTCCTCTTATGCCCCTTTATCCAAACAATTATCTGCATCTTTTGGTTAAGTACATTTCCTCCATTCCCTTATAGGGACACATCCATACTCACTACAACTATTATACTGCAATGTAATGAGGGCTCACCTACCATGTTTTACTGTGTCTTGGGCTATCTTGTCTTCCTGGCCATTGTCAGCTTCGCTGTGGCATACCTAGCCCGGAAGTTACCTGACAAGTTCAATGAAGCCAAATTTATCACCTTTAGTATGTTGGTGTTTTGCAGTGTTTGGTTGTGCTTTGTTCCTACCTACCTAAGCACCAAGGGAAAATACATGGTAGCTGTAGAAATCTTCTCCATCTTGGCCTCCAGTGCTGGTTTACTGGGGTGCATTTTTTCCCCAAAGTGCTTCATCATTGTCCTGAGACCTACACTGAACAACAGGGAGAAGATGGTAAAGAGAATGAGTTGAAAGAAAGTTTATTCTGTGGTCCAAGACAATGTGTTCCCTGGAAATGTTAGATAATTTCCATTCCTGTGGCTTCTTATGCAAAACCATCACAGTTGGTGTGGTTATTCTTGCTTTTGAACTGCTAGGTTGGCAGGAGCTGGAACGAGAGACGGGAGCTCACTCCGTCATGCGGCAACTCAGGTCTCAAACTGCTGAACTACTGACCTTCCACAGCCTGCAGTTCAGCATCTTAACCACTTGAGCCACCGCAGCTCCAGTAGAAGCCATAAATGCTTACAAAAATCTATATTCATATAAATCAGCTTTGGAAACAGAAGATTTTTCATTTCTAGAGTGGAATAGCTGCATAAATAAATGTTAAGCGTTTATTTAAAATATCCTAATGCCAGTTTTAAATGACTTGTGTGGCAATATAATGCAAACAAAGTGATATACAATCACTGACAAGGAATATACAATGTGCAATCTGGTAGGTATTATACAATAACAAAGATTCTGGGTATGCACTTCGTTTCAAATATCTTCTTCAGAGAGAAAGATATGTACATGCTCATTTGTAGTGTTCTGTATCTATGGGACTATATTAAAGTCTTTATGGAAATTCTTGTGTTCAGTCTTCTCTATAAGAATTTCACAACAGTTCATTCATATAACACCATTTACAGACGGGCAACCAGTCACAGTCTTAAACACAGAATCCTTTAGC
Source organism: Gekko japonicus (assembly GCF_001447785.1). NCBI lineage: Eukaryota > Metazoa > Chordata > Lepidosauria > Squamata > Gekkonidae > Gekko > Gekko japonicus. Next base: position 32,415 of record NW_015176610.1, on the reverse strand, counting down.
ATTACAAAGCTGGTGTTATTGACCTGGTTTCGACTTTCACTGATATAAATTCTGTGTTGCTGGCCACTTTGCTGATTTTAAGGGAAAATGGGATAAAATACTCAAAATTTCAAACATGCAAAGAGACATGTTTCAGGTGTTCAAAGTTCTTCACATCAGTACATCATGGGGCTGTCAACCCGGGGCTGCAAACTACCTGGAGATTTTGGGGGCCAGAGCCTAGGGAGAGTGGGATATAAGGAGGGGAGGGACCTCAGGGAGGTACAGTGCCATAGTTCCCACCCTCCAAAGCAGCCATTTTCTCCAAGGGATCTGATCTCTGTCATCTGGAAATCAGCTGTAATTCTGGGGATTCTCTGGGTCCGACCTGGAGGTTGGCAACCCTAATGTATCAACAGTATCATCTTTAAATGGGAGCAGGGGCTGACAGAACAGACTGGGCAAGAAGGTGGCAGACGCGTATAAAAACTGTGAACAGTGCAGGGAGAGTAAACTATTTAACCCCCTCTCCTATTTAGGGGTATGCCTATTTGGTTCATCTTCTCATTGGTAGGTTCCTCCGTTAATCAGAAATTTAATCTGAAAAGAAAAGTAACTCGGGTACTTGAGTATCCCTGGTTGGTTCGGGGCAAAAAGTTCTTCTCCACACAATGAATTAACATGTGGAGTTCCTCGCCACAAGACGCAGTGGTGATAGCTCGCTTGTAAAAAGAGTTGAGATGAATCCATCGATAGGGCTGTAAGCAACAGCTAAATGAAAGCCTCTGTCTTCAGAGCCAGTATCTGATAGCATTGCCAACCCCGGGTTTGGAAGTACCTGGAGATTTAATAGTGAAGAGGGGGGGTGAGGAAGGGGAGGGGCCTCAGATGGGTATAATGCTATACAGTTCAGCCTCTGAAGCAGCCATTTTCTCCAGGAGAAGTAGAATAACTATTTTAAGTAAAGAAAGAAAATGTATGTAGTTTGGAGATCATGTTCAATTCCAGGAGATATCCAGTCCCCACCTGGAGGTTGGCAACCCTATGCAAACTGGAATGATTTTTCTGGTCCAGTCCAGCAGGGCTCTTCTTGTGGCTTTGGCAAAATCTGATTAGAAGACTCACGTAGGCTTGTTAGGGACCCCCTAGCCACTGGCGGGGGACGAGGGGATAGGGTTGCCAGATCCAGGTAGGGAAACTCCTGGAGATTGGGGGTAGAGCCTGGGGAGGAAGGGATCTCATTGGGATACAATGCCATGGAGGTCATCCTCCAGGTGGGATGGGGGTGCACTAACTGGGAGGGAAGGATGAAGAAGCAGGAAATAAATGTGATGTGCCTATGCCACCTGAAAGTGATGTTGGCATGTTGGGGGTGACACTCTGGTTTGTAGGCAAAATTCTATGGTAGAATTAGCTTCAGGCTACACTGCTTCTGAATTGCTAAGTCCATCTGACTCCTGCTTTGGTGGTAGGAGAGTAGAGTGGAGGGGCCTGAAGAGCCCCTTCAAGGGAATCTATGAACTCCAAGGCTGCAACAAAAACAGATATCTAAATCACTTGGCAGTCAGCTGACAGTGATCCACCTTCCCTCTGGGCCGGATGGCATCAAGGGTTTCTACAACACCACTGGGAGGGGGATATTTGTCTTAAATAATGCTTCCAGAGAAGTTAACTTCGAAGGTCATTAAAGAGACCTACTCTTTACTACTTTGATTTGTGCCAAAAAAATTGAAATCAAAAGAATAACCATATTCTACTCACACACACCTGTTCCCATTCCTTGGCCCTTAACAAAGAGAATCAAGGTAGATGTTCTAATAGTTTTCTCTGTTCTGGACCAGGCCTCTATAACCTGGTCTCTTCTGCCCTTTATGTTCTAGGCCTTCCCCCTGAGTTTTTCATATCCGGCCCGTGTGACCGGGGCCACAGTATGTTTTTTTTAAAAAAACCCTCTGGAGGGAAGTGCACGGCTGTCCGCTGTGTGTGTTTCTGGTGTGCTGAGTTTCCCTTGCACCAAAACTGGGCTCCAGAGAGCTACTTGAGGCTGGTTCTCTAGTCTTGGGTCTGCCAACACTTTCCCCTTGGTGGAATTTTGTTGAGATCCATCCCCCCCTTAATGCAGAAAAAAACTATTGGGATTAATTAACTCCCCCATTTGTAGGGTTTGCTTGTTTTTTGGTAGAAAACAAACACAAACGGCTTCTAGCGCAGCTTTCAGAGGCGACAGGAAACTGTGGGCGATTCTGCATCTAGCACTGGGGAGGGAAAAGTGCAGCTCAAAACCACATTCAAATACCTCAGGGCACTGTCCTACTGACTGCAAAGTCACCCCTGAACGGCCATAAATCTATGCAGAACGTACAATAAAGCCCGATGGTCAAAGAAAGTGAAAGTTGGCATGGAATGTGGAGGCTACCATAAAAATCCGACGATCAAAGGAAGTGAAAGCAGTGTGCAATGCAGAGGGAATTTCTATTCCAACTGTTGGTTTGGTAAAACAACGGAGGGAAAAGCCAATGCAAAATCAGCCTCGGCTCTGCGGGGGCGGGAAAGGCGCGCCTGACATTTCCAAGATGCACAATGAAGACTCAGCCTTACAAGGTAATCTGAACGGTGATCAGCCAAGAGGGTGGCTGTGTGGTAAGAAGGGGAACTCCTCGGAAAGTTCTGCTTTCGATTCAGCTGTACCAGTGCAGAAAGGAACAAGGCGTGTGTCGGAAGGTTTTGAGGTAGGTGATCTTTTTCTTACCCTACGATTACATTGTTTTAATTAACCCTGAGACTGTAACCCGTTAGGGATCAGGGCAAAAAAATCTTTTTACTCCAAGCGAATCTTGGATCATCCAGGTGAATTGCGCCACGCAGTTGCATCCTGCAAATTGTGCCATCTGCTCCAGGGCCAGGTTATGCCATGACCATGCTGTCAATTTAAGAGGCCCTAGGGTGGCCGGCCCTGCTGGGGAAATACCTGGATGGGGGGGGGCAGAGTGGGGTTTGGGAAGGAACTGAAAGATCAGCAGGGTATACTGTCATAGAGGTCAGCTGACATATGGCGACCCCATGGGGTTTTCCAGGCAATAGCTTCAGAGGTGGCTTGCCACTGCCGGCCTCCACATCACGATCCTGGTATTCCTTGGAGGTCTCCCATCCAAACACTAGCCCAGGGCCGACCCTGCTTAGCTTCTGAGATCTGATGAGATCAGGCGAGCCTGGGCTATCCAAGTCAGGGCTGGTGCACTATTAGCATATGTTAATTGCCCCCCCCCTCCAGTCTGGATATCCATCCCTCTCCTCTCCACATACCACGTCCCCTTAAATTTCTAAAAACAGATACTGGTGGGGAGACAAGGGATGGCAGTTCTGCAGGTCAATGACAGCAATTCTGATCTTCAAGCCTGCAGCTGGTTGAGGTGCTGAGGGAGGGATTCTCTGCTTTATACACAGATTCTCACGGGTCCTCTTAAAACTTCACCATACATGGGTTTTAGGACTGAACTGTGTGTCAATTTAAAAAACAAAAACAAAAAAAACCTTGGGGATAAGGAAATAAGAAAGAAGCCCAGTGGCACATTAGGGATTAACACCATTTATTCCAGGGTTGGTTTTTGTGCGTCAGAGCTCAAAAGAGGCGTTTCTGTCAGGTGCCACATCCTTAGCCTCCTGATGTGGTAGCAGTCCAACCCCCAGCAGAATGGAAAGAGGAGGGATGTACTGAAAGAGGAACCTTGCACTACCCAAGAGATGAGAAGAGAAAGAGCAGGAAAGGTTACTCTTTGTCCTGGAGACGACTGACTTCCCCCAATCCCCTCCCTTGCGTGTTTCACCTCTTCCGTTGTAAGCCTTTAGGCAGGGCTTGTGTCTGTTGCTGCATGGAAAGGTAGCATTGACTTATTATCCAGGCTGGAGAAATAATTTTAGGTGAAGTGGGCTGGCTGGGGACTTTAGAATTTGAAGAAGATCCAATTCCAGTCACAGGGAAATGTGAACACAAAGCTGTATGAGGGTCTAGCGGATTAGCAGAATTGCAGGAAGCTTTTCCTAGATTCAGGCTTTCAAACTCTTTCTATCTGTGTAACCAAAAATAATAGGAGAAAATCAATTTATTTATTTTTTTGCCCAGCCGTGTCACTGCACTTTGGCCTCGTCTCTCAAAATCCTCACATAAACATGACAGCCTGTGGCCTCATCAAGACCTCTCAGGAGCCAGGTAAATTACCTGCATATGGTTATTCAGCTACATATGTGTGTAAGTTTAGAATGGTAACATTTTACTTGGCACTAAAAACTCAGGTCAGTTATAGAGCTGATATTTTTCAAGTAACTTTTGGTACTAATCCAACTGGCCCTCTTAGAATGAAGGAAGTGGAGCTGACTTTGTTGGCTGTTTAGGAGTGGTTCCCCCACCGTGTGCTGCTTAGCTTTGAACTCTGGGCTCGGGGTCTCCTTCTCTGGCCCAGGCTAGGTCTTGAGTTGACACTGTTGACTTTAGTTGTTCCCTGTTTCCTTGTGCCAGTGCCCTTGCAAAGCATCTCTGTGGATGTGGTGGTCCAAGGCTTCGTGGCTGATGTCGTGTCTGAGCTTCGGTACAAGAATGAGGAAAAGAACCCCGTGGAGGTGACCTTTGTTTTCCCTCTGGACGATGAAGCTGCCGTCTACGCTTTTGAGGGCCTGATTGGTGGGACACGGATTGAGGCTCAGATCCGAGAGAAGAAAGAGGTGAAGGGGCTCAGAGTCTTTGGTAATGTGGGGGCCAAGTTACAGAAGGAACTGGAGATTCCTGTTGGGTGAGATTGGTTTCCCAATCCAGACTTTATGTCAATATTTTGCTGCCCTGTTTGTATATTTTCAGAATACTTTATTATGAAAGTGGGTGAAGATCCTGTAGCATTTGATTTAAAGGCCAGTTAAGAAAAACTGGGAAAAATGCCAAGGAAGGAGAAATGTCCCTGAGCTAACTTGTAGCTGTAGCCTCTTTGCAACAAAATAAATATTTTTAAAACAAGGCTTAAAATGTCACCTGGGACAAGGGAGCTTGCTTAGAATGGACATATTTATGATACATGTGTACAATAGGCAGATTTCAGTTCATGCAGTTAATGAGACCCCTTGTGTATATATAAAAATGCTTCAGATTTTTCTGAGAACCTGGAATTTTTTTCTAGTATGTAGAAAATTTTCTCAACTGTCCCTGGCTCCATAGTGTGGAGTTGTTTGAGCCACACTCTTCTTTGTAATTAGACAATAATGAAGGGAGACACTTTTATCTATATATAAATCAAATTTTTCTTCAGAACTTTTTTTAAAGTGATGGAGATGTACAATAAAGTCATGATAAAGGAAATTATCTTTAGTACTGTTAAAAATAAGACACAGTACCAGGAAGTTGGTGGAGCTGTATCTAAAATAGACTGAAGAAAGAAACAGATACTATATTGGTATATGGACACTGAAAACACCCATGTAGAAACTTTGTATGCTAATGTTGTATGTATGCTAGGGCACAAGTGACATCTAGAGGATTGTAGTGACAACTAGAGCACCTGCACTTTACGTATTATTGGATTGCTTTATGCTGTTTTTAGTGTTTTAATCATGGCTTCGTGCCTTAATTGTTTAATCTTGGCTTTTGCCCTAATTGTTAGCCGCCCTGAGCCCGTTTTGGGGAGGGCGGGATATAAATCGAACAATAAATAAAATAAAAATAAAATAAATATGGCAATAGCTGAGAGAGAGAGAGAAGGTGGCTTATACTAATACAACAAAAAGTATAAAAAGCAGGGTCATGAGACACATATATGTGGACACATCAATATGTAAAATAGATTAAGGTAGGCATTACAAAAGAAATGTATTTCTGATTTTAAAAATAACGTGGAGAAGATTAAAAGGCCAGAATTAATTGACCGTATTGCTGGAGGACATCTTATGCCTCTACACTTGGACAAAAAAAAGAGCCCATCAGAGTCCCAGCCACTACATCATCAATATTGACTGATGTATATTACCAAAAGGCTTCAGTTACTGCTCAGCAAAACATTTCAGGAACTCATTAGCATAATAGGCCACACCCAACAGCAGAAAATCATTAGCCTATTAGGCCACACCCCTGACAGTGCAGCTCATTAGCATATTAGGCCACACCCCATGCTTTCCCTTGACTTGCCTGAGCACCCCAGGCTGCAGGGAGCCCGGGCAAGCCGGCCCTTGGACAGGCCAGGGAAGGCACGGGGAGGCATTTAAATGCCTCCCCGATCCTTTCAGGGGGGCCCTGGCCTGCCCGCCTCAGAGTCGCCAGCGGGGGGTTGCTCTCCAGGCCTTCCTTCTGTAGCCACGCATGCAGAGGTTTTGGCTGTAGTGGGCGTGGCCAACCCTGAAGCCAGCCGGAACTCCGTTCCTGTGCGTTCCTGCCCAAAAATAGCCCTGATTTTTTATGCCAATAAAGGTATTGTATTTGTAGCCCTGATTTCAGGTATTCAAACAGTGTGGAACATCTTCTTGTCCCAAGCAAAATTAAACCTGATGAGCAACCTCTTTCAAAACTTTTCCTATGGATGGCACATTCCTCAAGATAACAGCATACTTTATTTTGTGTCAGTGGCTGGTAGTTTTTAGTTCACCCACTGCTCCTTTTCTCTCTATTCAAACACAGGCCCAGCAGGAATACGAGGATGCCCTGAGCGAAGGACGGCAAGCCTTCCTGCTTGAGAGGGAGACAAACACCAGTGACATTTTCACCTGTACCCTGGGAAACCTTCCTCCCAATGGGGAGGCCGTGCTGAAGGTGTGCTACGTCCAGGCATTAGCTCCAGAACCTGATGGAGCCGTCCGCTTTGTCCTGCCTGCTGTGCTGAACCCACGCTACGTACCCGTGGGTATGTGTCTGTGCTTCAAAGAAATACCATTTTAATTCTTTATCAGAAAGTCGTCATTTTAATAAAAATCATAACAAGGAAACCCTCCCAAGTAAAGCCCCCCCCCTAGTTTCAAGGGAATTGGACAAAGGGGTCTGATGCTGTGGCCCTCTGAACAATGTGCCCACAGCCATCCTTCACTGCATTGTTTCCTGTGGAGGAAATAACAGGTTTCTGGATGGCTATTTTTTTTTTAAATAAAGGAAAAATATGAAATAGAAAAGCTAGCTACTGATACTAATCAAAATGAATCAGACCAATTTGTAGTCCAGGCGAGAGTCCATTGTGAAGCCCAAGATCTCGGGTCTCCAAAGATCCAGGGCTTCCCCCACAGAACACAAGCAGTGGGAGGGAAATGGCTGCCCAGGCTGTTGGCTGCCGCTGAAATGTCCCTCCCTCTGCTCCCTCACCAGCATAATGGAGGACTGCATCATTGGCCCTCCCTGGGTTCAGATTGGCCGGGAGAACTGCCTCTCTTTCCGCTTGCCCTTCTATTTCCCAGGAAACAGACTGCAGGCTGGCTACAAACTTTGATTAAGCCTCTTGGTAAAACTTTTCCTTCAGGGAAATTGTTATTAGAATCGGGAAGATGTGAGGAAACCTGTAGCTGTCTCAGATGTGGCTGACCTGATCCCACCCCCCAGCCATCCTTCTCTGCATTCTTCTCTATGGAGGAAGAATGGCAGGAAACATGTAATAAAAAGCTAGATGTAACATGTAATAAAAAGCTAGATGTTAATAGTAATCAAAATGAATCAAACCAGTCTGTAGTCCAGGTGAGGGTCCAGCATAGAAGTCCAAAGCCCAAGGCCTTCAAAAGGAATCCAAGGCTTTCCCCCAGCAAGCCAACAGCACCCAAGGATCAGTGGGAAAGAAATGGCTGACCAAGCTGTTGGCTGCAGTTGAAATCGCCCCCCCCCCCATCAGCCACTCTGCCCTCCCGAGGGTAAAGGGGGCTTACCTGATTGGCCATGGGTAACTCTCCTGATCTATCCCTGTTTAAATATAAATAATTCAAAAACATTGTCTCCGTTGTTGATGCTATTCCACACCTGTTACATCTGTTGACTTGGCCAAAAGCGAGACTTCGTCTAGAATTCATCCAGTCCTCATGCAATGTGATTCTTTCCGACTGTGCCTATACTGACAATAACCAATTTTGTCCTACCTCTGATACCACAGATACAGGGTGTCAACTGCTGCTAGTATTAAGACATGGTTTTTCTGATCTGTTATATAATAGCAGCCTTGCCTGTTAATCTCCCTGCAGGGTCAGAAAGTGACACAGTCACCCAACATATTCCACGAGTCCCAAAGGGAAAGCTTCCCTATACGCTCAGCCTCTGCGCCACACTGGAGTCTTCCCATGGCATCAGCCGGGTGGAATCAAAATGCACTCTGGAGCCCCTTCGCTACACAGTGGAAAACCGTACTTCTGCCCAGGTGAGGCTACTGAGATCTTTACCTTTTATGCTAGTGGTTGTTTCTGAAGTATGGTTATTTCTTGCCCTAAAAATTCATATAAGTCTTGCCACAAAACTGTTACAGTTGCTGCTTAAAACCTACATTTCAACTCCACAGTTCACAGGCATATGCCACAACAGCTATAGTGGCACTACAAGAGGATGCTTAATGATTGGCTGTTAATCATAACAAGGCCCCCCCCCCCCATTTAACAGTAGGAACCAATGAGTTTGACAAAAAGTGTGTACCACTCTATGGTGGACTGAATATAATCCTGCACTGTATCATGACTAAATAGGAAGGGCAAATCTACAGGCATATCCCCCCCCCTCACACACACATGCATCCTTTCTAACACTTCACCGTGATTATGCCACAGTGCACCCAAAGTACATTGAGCTAATGGTTGCTGTATGCTTAGGCCAGGAGTATTATAGCTAGGGTTGCCAGGTCCGACTCAGGAAATATCTGGGGACTTTGGAGGGGGAAGCCAGGAGCAAGAATGTCACTAGGGTTGTCAGGTGAGGCTAACAAGCCAGAAGGGAGTTCTGGCCATCACATTTAAAGGGACCACATTCCTTTTAAATGCTTTCCATACATTGGAAATAATGGAGGATGGGGGTACCACCTTTTGAGGCTCATAGAATTGGAACCCTCTGGTCCAATCTTTCTGAAACTTGGGTTGTGGGTTTTTTTTTCAGGAGAGGCACTAGCAGCTGTGCTGAAAATTTGGTGCTTCTGCCTCAAAATACAGCCTCCCCAGAGCCCAGGATATCCACAGACCAATTCTCGATTATATCCTATGGATATACCCTTATACCTTTCTGATAACCCTGAAGTGGGGGGAAGGGCTCCAAACCAGGGGATCCCCTGCCCCCAGCTGGAGATTGGCAACCCTAGTTATAGCAAAGCTGAGTGGTGCTGCACAAATCGACAACAGAATGTAGGTAACTGGGATATAACTTTTTAAACAGGAGCATACTTTAAGAACAGAAAACATAGGCAACCAGGGACTTATCACCATTTCCTGCATCTCCCCCATCCCCCTTTATATAAATAAGAAAGCATTTTAAGTTAATTTTCCCATGCCTGCTGCTAACTTAAATCGTAGAATGGAGAAGCTGATTGTCCGGCATATAGGGGAAGCCACTGGAAGGCTTTACTAAGCACAGTGTCCTAAATCTGCAAATGGGTCAGAAATCTCTATGGAGTGTGGTGGGGTGTTAGTAGTTATTTGTGGGGCTCCACAGAACCCAATATGATGCCTCATCCTTTTTTTGGACATCCTTCTTATAGGTGTAAGCATTACCCATTCTCCAGCTATTCTCCCCCTTTTGTTTCTGCATGAATCTGTAATCAGGGCCTGCCTTCTGACTGAAAAGGGGGAAACCCAGTGACTCATGCTGATATGCAGAAGTGGGCTTCCTCACACAGATGGCTTTCTTGTGTATTTTTAATGCAATGATCAAGTTCTACCCAGTCCAGACAAAGAGAGTTGAATTAGTGAAGGCTGACTGACCCAAGCAGAGGCACAATGGGCAGCCTTGTCCGGGACAGAACTTTCTGACTCATAGGAGTTTAATAATGCATTGCTTCACAGTACAGTAGTAGTTCTGATAAGACAGAGATTGTGGGGATATATTAACCATGTGGCATTTTTTTAAAAAATCACATACAAAAGTAGATGACGGGGTTCTTGCGAAAGCCAGCATCTTTCTCAGCCTCCAATGCTTCATTCTGTTTTTTGGTTTTTTTCCTCTCCCAAAGGTCTCCTTGGCTGAAGGGCACCAATTTGACCGAGATGTGGAGCTGCTGATTTATTATGAGGAAGTTCACAAGCCCAGCGCAATCCTCGAGGCTGGGAAGCCGGGAGCTGCGTCAGGTGGGCAAGCCATGGATGGGGGCTGAAGTGCAGGGGATTCTGGGAGATCCATATGGCTTGGGTGTGGGTGCTTGGCAGAACTTGGTGAAGAGTGTGGGCACTTACTTGGGTGAAAATGCCTATTGAATCTGCTTTCTTCCTGTGCAAAACAGACTCCCTGATGGGGGACCCAGTCCTTTTGGTTACCCTGTACCCCAGTTGGCAGTGTGCCCCCAAGCCAGGCCTGAGTGCCACTGGAGAATTCATCTTCCTGCTGGATCGCTCTGGCAGCATGGATTGCTGTTCTGATTACAACACTCTTGATGCACCACCACGTATTCAGAGCGCCAAGGTACATATGAACAAATTAAATGCTGCAACTTCTGAAAGCGGGTAGGGGGTGTGGAGGCTGAGGAAGGAGACAGAGTAGGGAACAAGCGAGGAAGCAGTCTGTCTAAACGTGGAGGATGTGCAGGGAAGTGGAATCAAACTGAGAAGAATATTGGAAATTGGTTGTCTAGGGGAGGAAGTGAAGTAGGCAAGGAGCCAGGAAGGGCTCTGGAAGCATGGAGATGATGCTGAACCAAATTCAGAAGGGACACTTAAGGTGACTCTAGCTTTTCTCTCCCCCTCCCTCAGGAGACCCTGATTCTCCTCCTGAAGGGCCTCCCTCTGGGATGTTTCTTCAACATCTATGGCTTCGGATCCACCTACGACTCGTTTTACCCGTGAGTGTCAGAATGTTGCATGCCTGCCAGCCCCTTTGATTTCCTGTTCTTCCTCTTTCTCCTAATTCCGTCTTGGCTTTCTGAATCGAAGGGAAAGGAAGAAGAAAGGAGGTACTGGTTCACTGCTAGTCTTGATCTACGAAGGTCAACACAAAACACAGTAGCGGTACCCATCCGTTCCAGTGATCTTTGCAGTCCTTGCTTTGAGTGTTTCTGTTTTATTGAATTGTTTAAACACTTTATATGTTTTAATATTGAAATGATCTGGTGTTTGCCACCTTGTGGACTGACCCTTTTTGGGCGGAAAGGCAGTGCAGAAATATTTTAAATAAATAAAATTATAAATAATTGTTTTGACAAAGGAAAGGTTAAAAACCACAGAAAAGGTTCACCAAAGTGGCTGGAAAGAACAGAGAAGACAAGTCCGTTGGGGCTCTGCATAAACCACAACTTTTAATTCTCCTCACACCTGCTTCTTCTGGAAGGCACATCTTGGACTATAGATACTCTCTTGACCTGTGTTGTTACCATTCGTCTTCCTGTTCCCATTTTTGCATTCCTAGCCCAACAGCTTTGTTGTTTTATGCTGGACAGCAGTGTCCTTCCTCTGTCCTGTATAGTTAATACCTCCTTATGGGCAGTAACGTGTTACCTATTGTATTATATGTATGCAAGATGACAGCCAATGATGCACACATGTCAGATTAAACTGATCTGGGTGACAGGCAAGACTGTCATGTGACAGGGTCACCAGATGCAAGTTGCACTAGGTTGCATCAGCTCAATTAACTATGTCACCATGAGTTGGCAAAATGACTCTGATTGGTGCAAGTACTGTATATATGGAATGTAGTCCTGAAGCAAGTGTTCCACACCTGTGGAGAGTATACTGCGAAGCACCTTGTCGGTCAGTTCTGTGAATCTGGGATACCGCATGGTGGCATGGACTGTGTATATAACTGTAAATAAAAGCCACTGTATATAGCTCATATACAGCATCCTGAATTCATTATTATTCAGACGCTCTGCGCATGCCGTCAGTAACGTGTTACTAATGACTTGAATTTGAGTGAAAGAGGATCTTTACTAGATTAGAATGCTGGAGAATAAAATAAAAGTTTGGGTCAGTTTGTAGATGCTTGGGGCAGTTCAGGGAGCAGATAGCATGGTTAAAAATCTTCAGAAATAGGTCATCCACATCCTTGACTTTCTGGAATTGTCTTATACCCTCTTCAGGAAAAGTGTAGAGTACACCCAGAAGACCATGTCAGAATCTCTCCAGCGAGTTAAGAACCTCGGTGCTGACTTGGGGGGCACAGAAATTCTGCAACCACTGAAGGCCATTTACAGCCAGCCATGCCGAGAAGGACATCCTCGTCAGGTACGGAGAACTCCCCTGGGAGCTAATTTCCCTCTGTACAGTAGATATGATAGTTTTGGTGTGTGTTTATTTGCTTTTGCCATCAAGTTGCAGCTGTCCTACTGGCACCCCTTTTCAAGGCATGAGGCGTTTAGAGGTGGTTTGCCATTGCCTGCCTCTTTGTAGAGACCTGGTGTTTGTTGGTGGTCTCCCATCGAAATACTAAGTAGGTCTGACCTTGCTTAGCTTCTGAGATTTGACAAGATCAGGCTAACCTGGGGAATCCAGGTCAGGACAGACACAGGGTCCCAATTACCCTTGTTATTTAAGTTTGCCATTACCCACATATAAGCATGCATTCAACAGTCTTGACATTTCCTCAAACTGCCTTTAGAATCAGAAGCTTCTCTGCTTTGGAGTCAGCACCCTCTCTGCTGTGGTGCTGCTAATGGGGTAAGTTAGGCATCATAATGTTCATTCCAAAGTCCGGTTATTGGTGCCATGTGGCCAAAAGAGAACTTTAAAAAAAATTCCAGAGGCAGCTTCTTGAGTATTTTCATGCATACTCCGATTTGAAAAATCACTGGAATAACACACAACTTCAGGCGCTGGAATTACTCAACTCATTAAGAGGCTCAACTAGACCAGAGAGGATGAATAAAGTCTCCTTTGTGCTAATGGGTCTCCACAAGTAACTGTTTTGACTCCAGTCAGCATTCTTCTCTTTCTCTTTCAGCTATTTGTGTTCACAGATGGAGAAGTATCTAACACAAATGAAGTCATTGCAGAAGTTCAGCACCACAGCGATTCCCACAGGTAGTAACTAGGAACAAGATATCAAACACTCTTTTCTTCTGGATCCTTCTTTGTATCACCTTTTCTGCTCTAGTCTCATGACAAATTTCTCATATAATAGGAAGTCAAATGTCACCCAAATCATGTTCATTCTGTGATCAAGTTAACATAAATCAAACAAGGTATATTTCTTTGCCATATAATGCTCAAGAAACTATTAAAAACAGTTGGGGATATTTGGGAATCTTCAGTTCTGTGTGTCCAGTTTGGTATTTCATTGTCTATTTTCAATGCTGTTGGCAGTGAAAGAGGCAACATGTGGGGAGTAGATGGTTGACATGGTAGGGGCATCTCCAAACAGAAGATTTAGCATAAATTCCCAGGGAAAATGATTGTCTTGCTTGGCAAAAATAATATGATAAATTGAATCTACAGATTTTAAAGGACAAGAACATAACCTTTCATATAGGGAGATTTTATTAAACTGACCTGAGAGCGTTTTTGAAGGGAAAATATTTTGACGGGCTAATGTGAAGGCTCTACGGTGCGGAGGCTGAACTAAGTTGTGGAGATAATGGGCCATCTGGCCATGTTGAACTGGGAGACTCAACTGAGCCTGAGAAAATATGCAAAATTGTGCAGGACATAACATTTGAAGTTCAAGGTCAAGCAGCCTCTGTTTGATAATCTGGTAAATAGAGACTTCATCCAATGAATAGAAATATTCTAAGGAGAAGCCGATTTGACTAATTTTCTTCTCAATATATGCCAACCAGGTTGCGCTATAAGCATCATTTTTAAAATGTGAGATTAAAGAATTTGGTGGCAATCTGAAGTGTAGTTTCAACCTATATTTAAAAGTTAATAACCAACATTTAGCATCTATAAAATGTTGGCCGAATTCTAAACAAAGAGAGAAATATGGAATACAGTTAGAAATGCCTGAAAGTTGGCGAAAAAGACAGGCCTGTAGTCTTTCAAAATTGCTATGAAAGCTCTTTATCCAAATAGGAATGTCATATAATAATTGAGGGAGAATTTTGATTTCAAACATCTTTATGGTGCCCGGTAAATATTGATTCCCTGTGGAATAAAAGGATTGTTTAAAGTGTGAAACAGATCGTTTAACTAAAGAAATATGGGATCTATGGGTTGACCATTTAAGTTTATATTGAAACGTAATCCCTAAGTATTTGAAATTTTTAACCTGGGTAATCTCAGTTTTCTCTACTGTCCACAGGCTTCCAATATTTAGAAAAGACCAACAGTTTGGACTTTGAGTAATTAATGACCAAAGAGTTATCAGCACAGAATTTATGAAAAGCATGCAAATATCTGGGAGGTCCAACCCTGGTACAAGAAAGGATTGTAGTGTCATCCGCATAGAACAAAAGGGGGATCTTTCGAGATCCCAGTTTAGGAGGATGTCCATTGATATGCTACTCTCAGTATCTTCAATTTTATTTAAAAGCATCATGAAGAATTTGGACTGGGTTCATGTCCTGGCAGTGAGGCGCACAAGGAGAAAGCTCAAAATTCAGTGGCATGATCCCTGTTTGGGCAAGTCCACCCATTTATGTGTAAAATGGAGGTCATATTCAAAAAACAAAGTGGAATGTGAATATGAGAAGAGAGAGACCCTGAACATTCCCTCACTTACCTTGATACATTGTGTTGTTTGAAGCATTTTTCTGCTCACTGAACTCTGAGATAAGCTGAAATGGACCGGGGTATTAATTTAAGGTTAGGAGGCAGATTGCATTCCCCTCATCCTCTCACTGCAGTTTTGTTTGCAACAAATGATACACTTCATCACCTGCTTGAAGACTGCAGGAGCAAAGGAAAAAACACCCCAGCCAGTGTGGTTATGCCTCTCTGTGCATACTCTGCAAAGAAGAAACTTAGTGCCCACAAAATGGGGATACTCTTATCTGTCTGCTGTTTGACAGGGAGTATTTTATCCACATTTGGAGGGGAGGAAATATGTGGAACTGTTTTTCCCATCAAAGCCAGTGGAAATGTAAATCAAACTGAATAACTAATGCTGTTGTAATACCCAACAATGGGGGGAAGTTTATTAAAAAGAAAATCATTCAAAAATAAGCTGTATGCAAAAAAAAATTCAAAAACAAAAGTAAAAACCACATAATTCCATTTATTAGGAAAAGCCAAAGCACAGAGAACTGTGTGCAACCTTTTGATGTCTGATGTAGAGAAAATTTAAAATAATTAAAAATCCTCCCATTGCCCCTTATTTCTTTTTCTGTCATTCAGCCTGATGAGTTCTGGAGAACTTATAAACTTGCACACTGTTCTATGTGACTGTAATGCAACCAAATAAAATGTATTACACAGTATTGCCCCTTATTTCTTTTTCTGTCATTCAACCTGATGAGTTCTGGAGAACTCATAAACTTGCACACTGTTCTATGTGATTGTAATGCAACCAAATATAATGTATTACACAGATTTTGTTTTTGGATACAAAATTCTTAATCCCCCTGTTTTGTTTTGGGGGGTTTTTTTTGCACCTTTACTTACAGGTGCTTCTCCTTTGGCATTGGTGAAGGGGCCTCCACAACCCTCATCAAAGGCATTGCGCGAGTGGCCGGAGGCAGTGCCGAATTCATCACCGGCAAGGAGCGCATGCAGGCCAAGGTGAGGAGGATCCGGGAGCCTAGATTTGGAAGAGAGTGTTCTACCATTTCTACACCTAAAGCTTGCTAGTTTTAGTGTCCATTGCCTGCTGCCAGTCTGTGAAACATCTTGGGATAAAATAAGGATGCCTTCTTCAGCAGTTGTTCTGGCTTCAGAAAACATATGCAACACCATTTTTATCTTTCTTATTTGGCCAAGGAACCCTGCTGTCTACCTTAGACCTATTGTTGCCTGTCTTCCCCCTTCAGGCCCTACAGTCTTTGAAGAAAGCCCTGCAGCCAGCAGCAACAGGGATCTCTCTTCAATGGGATTTGCCTTCCCATCTTGAGGCCGTGCTTGTGGGGTCCGGTCCCCAGGTCATCTTCGAAGGGCAGCATAGCCTTATCTATGCCCAGATCCGTGGACAGCATAAGGCAAGTAACCTCCACCAAGACCCCAAAGATTGTCTATGCATCCCTATCTATCTCCCATGGCCAGGGGAGCCCTTTTGAGTCCTTAATTCTTTTGCCATCTATATTCCGAGAATGTATTCCTCCTCTTCTTCTGCTCTGCCAATTTCTTATCCTCTGCAGTCCTCAGGTGCCTCCGAGGGGTCTGTTGTGCTGCAGTACATCTTCCAAGGCCAGACTTTCACAGAGACAATGAAGTTTCCCCTTAAAGCTCAGGAGAGTGACAGGTAGGATGCTCTCCTGTGTATGTCCCCTCTCACTGGCCAATGTGGTGGAATGTAATTGGGAAGACAGATATGAAGGTTTGAAAGAAAAAAACACAAATTCAGTAATTGGGGGGGGAAGTGTTCTTCTATTCCCCCCTCTGGATTTTCCCCAGGTTTATTTGTTTGTTTTTTACTTTTTTATTTAACACTAATTTTGCTGACAGATAAGTTAGTCATTTAGGGGGGCACTGAAAACAGATACCTTATGTGAATGTTTTCCCCCCTAATGAGTGGCATGCTTCCCAAACACTTCATTGTGAGGTGATAAGTCACATTTGATGTCATTGTCAGACTGCTTCTGACATAATTACTCCAGTGGGAAATGCTTCTAGAACATTAATTCATTTTATTCATTTATTCATAAAGCTGAGTTTTGTATCAGAGCACTGCCATTTGGTGTCCTTTGAGGCTGAGAGGATGGGCCTGGGGTAGGCAATAGGTCTCATTCTGGTCACGTTTGGGGTGACTTTCCTAAATTGCCCTAGAGACAACCAAGTGGTGTATTCTAAATTCAGGATTAAGACAGAGTGCAGAATTATTGCATTTGGAACAGACACCACTACAAGCCTTGCTAATGAGTCTCTGTACAAACTGGCCAGGTGTGACTGGTGGCTTTCATTCACTTGCTAGGCCAGTTACAACAACCAACTTGCAGGCCAAATTTGAAAAGGCATGGGAAGAAAATGCTTCTGTAGTTGAGGCGGTCCCATTTTCTCCTCAGCCATGGACTTGGTATACACTGCTTTGGATGCTCCTTTTCTCTTCCCCTCTCTCTTTCCAGGCTCCCTGTTCATCGACTGGCGGCTCGAGCCCTCTTGCAGGATCTGGAAGGTACTGGAGTGAAGGATGGAAAAAAGCAGCGCCTGGCTCTGCAGACGAGCCTGAGTTCCGGGGTGGTGTGTTCCCAGACAGCCTACGTGGGGGTGAACACCGAGAAGGGCCAGCCAGTGCAAGGCCCCCTTATCCGCCGAAATGTGCCACTAATAGGTGAGTTAATTTTTTTAACTGTTTATTAAATTTCGAACTTCATCATAATATGTTAGATCGCGCTAACAAAAACTCGTAGAGTGATTTCAGCAAGTGATTCAGCTTTAATACGAACAAGCACATAAACGCAGTTAGGAATCAGAACAGTAAAACATCGGAGCTGGGCTCCTTTTAAACATACTGGGCTAATATAGCCACTCCTACTATTTACATAACAACCAATCAGATTGCATAGATAAGGGCGAATCATTGTCTTTCCTGCTCAGGGAAAAGCTCTTCAGCGATTGGTCGCTGTTTCGAAGCGACCAATGGTTTGTTAGCACTGTCGGAGCCATGGCTGGCTCGAAGCTTAACATGGGAGGTGAATTAAGCGATTCATGCGTCTTTGTTACTGTCACAGGAGCTCGACGAGGACCCCGCCCCATCATCGTCACTGGAGCTTCCCAGTACGACAGGCTCTGCTATGGTGCCCCCCTGCCTCCTGTCCTCTCAAGGAGTAAGTCGGCCTCAGACACCTGGACGGGGGAGGGGGGTTACTTCACCGTCCCTCTACGCCTGTCCCTGCTGGATCATGCTTTCCTCTCTCTCTGTGGCGTCTCTGATCCAGGAGTCATCCCTGGCCTCTCCTTTCCATCCCTTATATTCCCCCCTCCCGGTTCCCAGTGTCCCCTGCCTGCCATTGGGCCCTCCTCCTCTCTAGGCCCCGCCCCCATACAAAATGGGAGATGCGCACCTCTGGGCGGGGTCCCTCTTCCTCCTTTCTCTTCTGGGCCACCACGCTTGTATGCGGGGGTGGGCTCTTGTGGCGGGCCTGTGGCCCGGCGCGACAGCCCTGTCTCCATCTCGCTGTCCCGCGCCCCCGATGATTCGGTGCAGCCCCGAAGCTGCTGCGCTGTCGCTTGCCTCGTCGGCCCCACCTCTCTCTTTTCGGAGCCTGGGGGCGTCGCCGCCGCCGCTAAGCTGCCCGTGCATCCCTCCGCTCGGCTGCAGCTGCTCTGCTGCCAGCGCTTCCACCCGCTCCTCCACCCGCGCTCCCTCCCCGTCCCCTCCAGCCAACCGGGTGAGTAGGTGGGGAGCCATGCTCTATCGTCCCGGCTCCGTGGGGCTCGGGGCTTGTCCTGCCTGTGGGGGGGAAGACGTTGTCATGGTTCTCTCTTCTCCCAGACCAGTCCAGGATTGGGAAAGGAAAGAATCATGTACTGGAACAAGGAAATTACACAAGAACCCAGGAGAGGTAGTCTCTCTCTGGATTTACAGACACATGCCACCAGAACCTTTCACTGTTGTCCCCTTCCAGTCTAGAGCAAGGTTCAGACCCTTTACTGGCCTCTGGGACTTATTACAAGAATACTCTTCGCAAGGTAGCAGAATATGGCTAGCAGTTTCAGGCACTAGGAAAGAGCCTTGGAGTCAAAGGTACATCAATCAGACACAAGTTATAAACAGATAGAGTTTATTTAGCACAGAACTTTGCAATCAGACTAGAAAAGATTAGAAAATAATAAGCTTATGGCCCTTGGCCCTCACTAAACATTAAAGATCTACATAGTTACCAGGGTGATCCATAGTCCAAGACAGTCCATTGTAACAAAGTCCAACTAGGTCTCATCTTTGTGCAAGCATGGAGCCATGTGGTCAGCTCACCAAATGAATCCTTTGTCTGTCTCACCCCATGGCAGACAGCATGTCAGGTTATCTCCAGGAACAGAGAGAGAGAGCCAAAAAAAGTGAGCTCCTCTCCAGGGGATCAGGCAATTAAACCGCAATCTCATTATGACCAGCTATGGCCAGTAGCCAATCACAATGAGACAGGTACTATGGTGAATGGGTGGGGAAAGGTTGGGTCTTGAGATCATCCTCCTGCAGTAAGATGATACCAGAGCCCCTCCCTCCTTTGCCTACGTGCTCTTCTGCCATGCTCTGGCAGAGGTATGTGGTTTATGGGGGGCAATTCAATCAAATGGTCGCCATCTAGCTTCGAGAGGAAATCAAACCAACAGGGGGTACATTCCAAAGGGGGGGAACATGAAACTCTATAACATCACAAGGGATACATGAAGGCTTTAGGAATCAATTTTCCTATACAGACGTCCCGTCCTCAGGACAGTTACTTAGCCATATAGATGCTTTCTCCTGAAGAAAGAAATCCCACACTTTATGTAGCCATTGCTGCATGGTCAGGAGGGAGTCTGTTTTCCATTTACTTGCCAGGGAGATCTTTGCGGCAATTACTAAAATATTAATCAACTGTCTCCTGTTTTCAGGCGGACCGTCATCAGGCCAAAGGTGCAACAAGATCACCTTTGGATCGTATGGTAAGTCATATCCTGTAAGGGTTTGAATGTACTCTGGTTTCTCTTCAGATCGCATAAATCTTTCGCCTTATAGGTGAGTTAATGAGCTGTGCTTAATCACAAAAAAGCGGATAAACTGAGCCCAGGGATTTAAGACTGGGCATGATCTTTGAGAAAGCAAATGGATTTATTATTATTTATTTAGAATATTTCTATGTCATCTCTCCAAGTGACTGGCTTGAGGTAGCTTATAAATAAAATGTCATAAAAGCTCAGGAGTGCTGCTTGACACAGCAGTCACCTTAGAAAATGAAGTGGCTGCTGTGGTTCGGGGTGCATGTGCCCAGCTTTGGCTGGTGGGTCAGGTGCACCTGTTTCTGGTTCAGTCAGATCTAGCCACAGTGATCCATGCCTTTGTTACATCTAGACTAGACTACTTGGGGCTACCCTTTAATAGTGTTTGGAAGCTGGAGGTAGTGCAGGTGCTGCAGCTAGACTGCTGATCAGGGACAGCTATTGGGAGCATTTGACCCCAATAGTACAGCTATTGCACTGGCTACCGATCTGCTCCAGAGCCCCATTCAAGGTGTTGTTTTTGTCCTTTAAAAGTCCTTCATGGCTTGGGACCCAGGTGTCTGAAGGACCATCTTCTCCCATATGTTTTTGCCTAAGAATTACAATTGCAGGGAGAGGCCCTCCCAATTGTTCCACAAATCAAAGAGACTCGTCTGGTGGTGGTATACAAGATAGGGCCTTTTCCATGGCAGCCCCACAAGTATGGAACAACCTCTCCAGCAAATTATTAGAAAGCTTGCCAGTGCTGTTTTATTTGATGCTGTGTATGATTGATAAATGGTGCTTCATAGTTTTGTTTTCCTGATATTTTATGGCTTTATTGGTCAGCTGCCTTGAATGTCTCCGTGAGGGCCAAAGGGAAGCTGGCTCAAGCAGCTGCTGTATGACCTAATGCATGAAGCAACTTCTGACATGGATTTGACATACACTGTGTAAAGTGGGTGGCTGTGTCAGCTATGCTGTCATGGAAGTGGCACTGCTGGCACTGGAGGGAGCTGGCCACTTATATGGGGCAATCTGCCCAGAAAGTAGATTAGAGAGATCCATGGCTGATAGCTTTACCTGTAGCTATTAACCATGCCAGCTAAATGAAACTTCCATGTACACACATGGTGGAACATTTTTACCTTCCAGCCCTATGTTTCCCAAGGACAGGTGTCTATCTAGAACTGGAGGCCAAATGCAGTACGATATGACCTTGACTTGATCCAGTCAGCTAATTCATATGTTTTTCTTTAGTCAATATAGTGAAGGTAGCAGAAAGTCAGGCCACTAGCCTTTGATGGGGAAACTTAGTCCTTAAAAGCACTTTGAATGTTTCTGGGGAATTTCAGACAGCCCATATATTCCGGTACAGGAACAGTTCCCTAACGGTTTCTGGTCTGTCATTTCAGACAGAACTGTTTTAGTAACGGTTCCCTACTGGAATATATTTTCACTTTCAGACAGAAACGCTTCTGTCCCGTTCAGGAAACGTGGCTGAAGCGTTTTACCTGTAAACCGCTTCCAAGCGGTCTTCAATTTCTTGTACCGTTTCTGAAGTGCAATTTCCCGCCCTTTTTTGCCCGCACGGGCAATCTCCGTCTTTTTTTTTATATTCGTTTTAGAGCGCTACAGCACTATAATGCAACCCCAAAACAGCACTACAGCAACCCAATTGGAATGCCTGGACTCCAATGGGTTACATGAGATGGCAACATCTGCCACCTGGAAACAAGTACCCCATTGAATACAGCCTTCAAGCGGGAGATCAGGGCATCAGTGATTGGTGAGATAGATGTTCCTAACCCTTCCATGCCCAAAGATGAGTCAGGGGAAGGTGATGGGTTGCAACAAGGTAGTTATGGAGACCATGACTAAAAGATCAGTAGCCTCTCACACAGTCACACAAAACCACTGTAACGAGACAAGCCTACCACTCACCAACTTCAACCCACAAAGATAAGGGCCTTGCCTCCCTGCCCTTTATACCTGACCCAGCTCTGTGCCAGTCACTTCCCAGCCAATCGCCTCTTGGCATGGATGGGTGCACATCAGGCTGGGTTAGCAACATCTGTCTCACCAATCAGTGATGCCCTGATCTCCCGCTTGAAGCCTGTATCCAGTGGGGTACTTGTTTCCAGGTGGCAGATGTAGCCATCTCATATATCCCAGTGGAGTCCAGGCATTCCAATGGGGTTGCTATAGTGCTATTTTGGTATTGTGTTATAGCACACTAGCGCTCTAAAACGAACGTTAAAAAAAACAAACAGAGATTGCCCGCATGGGCGAAAAAGGGTGGAAAAAAAGCGGTGCACTCTGAAATGCCAAATCACTTCAGAGACAGCTCTTTACTGGTAGGGGAAAGGCTTGTATGAAATGGCAGCCCTGTACCGGTTTACTCCAAGACGGATCAATAACGGCTTAAAATTGGCTTTAAAAGGGTAATGTGAAATTCCCCTCTGTTTTATACTTCAGGAACAATGGGGAGATTTTTAGCCTGCATGAGCAGCCAGGGTCTATACTGCTTTCAGCTCAGTGAAAGAAACATTAGGATGAGAATGTGAAAAAGAAATGATCTCAATATATTTCTTAGGAACGGTATTTGTCGGAACTACATTGTCATGAAATGTGGCTTCAATAAATGGCAACCACTTGGCATAGAACAAAGAGTGTGCTTTATAAGTGTTGGATGGAGGTGATGATAAAGCTATTTTCTACATAGTGTAGAGTTCCCATAATTGTATGTACCACTGATGCAAAGTTAATGAATTAGTTTTTTCCCAATTCCTAGCGATTATGGTTTTAGCAGCCATTAACATTGAGGAAATGAGATCCTTGTAGATGTTAGGAATTTCAAAATCATCCCATGAGTCTAAGAATATTAGAGTTGGCGAAAGGGGCAGAGTTATATTGGTTATTTTCTTTATTGTTTGTAGACCAATAATTCCTGATTGTCTTGCATGTCCACCAACAGTGGTAATATGTAGCGATTTCATTGCATGATCGCCAACAGATTGGCGAGTAGGATTTATTAATCTGATGGAGCTTAGATGGTGTATGGTACCATCGTAATAAGATTTTTAGAGCCTGAGCCTTAATATTCAATGCTTTGGATGTCCATATTTTGGACCAGGTAGTATCATCAATTGGAACAGAGCAGTCTGTATTCCAAGCTTTCTGGTATGTAGTTGGAACATTGGAATGATAGAGTAATAATGTCTTGTAGAGTGAAGAGATCATTCCCGTGCATGAAGTTATATTTGATGATAGAATTTTTTCAACGAAAGTTGGTGGTTGGAAGCTATTGCCTCTAAAAGTGGTTTGCCATAATGTTTTAACCTGTAAATATTCCATCTAATTAATTTTGCCTTTGAATTTGGATTCTATTTCTAGCTTTTTTATTGCTGATATCATTAAAACATAATATATTATTGTTTCTCCAGGTTTTGAACGAATTACTGGATCGTCCCGGGATGAACCAAGATTGGCCAATGAATACGGTAAGTATAGAAGGGAAGGGAAGTAGAATTGATTTCCATTTATCCCAGATTTTTAGGGAATTCAAAAGAAAAATGTTGTCTTGTGCAATTTTTGGTCTCCGTTTGGGAAAATGGAATTTCCTGAAATGTTTTAGAGTTAAGGTAGGATTGTTCCACTGTTTTCCATTGAGCTTGATAGTTTATACTATATTGTTTGAAAATGCCTATAAATGTTGAAGTTTCGTAATATAATGATAGATCAGGTAAGAAGAGTCCTCCTTTTGATGGGTGTCGTCGTAGCGTTGCAAAACTGACCCTATGTAAAGACTTATTCCATATATATTTTAGTATACCATTTTGCCAAACTTTCAGTAGTGAGCGTGGAATGGAAATTGGGAGGGCTCTAAATAAATATAAGTTATTGCCTCTAAAAGTGGTTTGCCATAATGTTTTAACCTGTAAATATTCCATCCAATTAATTTTGCCTTTGAATTTGGATTCTATTTCTAGCTTTTTTATTGCTGATATCATTAAAACATAATATATTATTGTTTCTCCAGGTTTTGAACGAATTACTGGATCGTCCCGGGATGAACCAAGATTGGCCAATGAATACGGTAAGTATAGAAGGGAAGGGAAGTAGAATTGATTTCCATTTATCCCAGATTTTTAGGGAATTCAAAAGAAAAATTTTGTCTTGTGCAATTTTTGGTCTCCGTTTGGGAAAATGGAATTTCCTGAAATGTTTTAGAGTTAAGGTAGGATTGTTCCACTGTTTTCCATTGAGCTTGATAGTTTATACTATATTGTTTGAAAATGCCTATAAATGTTGAGGTTTCGTAATATAATGATAGATCAGGTAAGAAGAGTCCTCCTTTTGATGGGTGTCGTCGTAGCGTTGCAAAACTGACCCTATGTAAAGACTTATTCCATATATATTTTAGTATACCATTTTGCCAAACTTTCAGTAGTGAGCGTGGAATGGAAATTGGGAGGGCTCTAAATAAATATAAGAATTTTGGGAATATAAAGGTTTTGATGACTTGTACTTTTTCAATCCAAGATAATAACGGTGATGTGGAAGACTTAGGGAGATCCTCAATTGTTTTTGCTAGTGTTGTGTAGTTACATTTAAGTAAGTCTGATAAATGGAGTGGAATGGAGATTCCTAGATATTTCCAACATTTGGTGACTCAGCTAAAATTGTAGTTTTGTTTGATAAATTGGTTGTCAGTTTGCGTTAGGATTATAAGATACAAGGTTGATTTCGAAGTATTTATTCTAAGACCTGCAACTTTACCAAAGTTTTCCAACAAGGCGTGTAATTCAGGCAATGAGTCTTCTGGGTTAGTTAAAAATAAAGTGAGATCGTCGGCAAATAGACTCAGTTATCGCAACTACACAATCATTATCATATCTCAATACTTACAAATTGATCATTGATGCTCATTTACCTTTGGTTCAATTTTCTTTAGCTCTTTGTTGATATGTTTATATTATCTTCTTGCATGTTTCCTGTAATGTTGAATATATATGATGTTTTGGAATTGCTGTAATTTTGCAAAAGTTATAAATAAATTTATTGTTACAAAAAAAAAGAAAAAGAAAATTGCCCAGTCACCCCAACCCACTCTTTTCCTCTTCAATCTAGACTGCTTTGCTGGTATCCCAATTATGGAAAGATGCGTCGATAATGCCTTTTCATTGGGAACTGACCTATATGAACGAATTACCCTGGGTCGTTCAGAGAAAAGCAGAAAAGGTAACAGAAGTAGCGCAACCACCAGAGATAGCATTTGTATTATGAATGGAATACCCAGGCTCTTTCTAGCTTTATGTATGAACATCTCTGTGCATGATGGGGCTGGAGAGAAATAATGTTCATCAAGATAGCCACTTGTAATCTCTTTTTTTTTTTTGCATCCCCCTGGGGGGAGGTTTTTATTGATTTTTTTTAAGACTACAAAACTACAACAGAAAATATGGGGAAGGGTACTACATCTAGAGGGAGAAAGAAAACAGACCCACAACTAACTAAAAACCCAAGAGTAGGAGATCATACATCAGCTTAACTCCATACTATTTTTAAAAAGAAGAAAGCTACTAAAAATACAATGAACTTAGTCGATTGTGTTAAATTAATTATCGTTTAACCATCCCTTTAACTGTTTAAAGAAATTCCCAGAGCATCCCCAAGTTATTTCAATATTTTTTTCCAGGCACAAATCAGAGTCCTTCAGCCTTTATTTATTTTTATCTTTTCTAATCCTCAGTTGATATGGGCTTTTGGGGGCAGCTGCCCCCTTTTCGGAGGGGGAGTCCTCGTCTGAAGACCCCGAGCCCAACTCGTCATCTGATTTGCTTTCTTCTTCCTCCTCTTTACCCACTTCTGGTTCCCTAAGTTGTATCAGCAAAAATTCGCGTGCTTTAAAAACAGAGTCAATCTTCTCTTTTTTATCGTTGAGCTTGAAAGTGACACCTTCTGGGGTTAACCACCTGTAATTAATGCCATTTGTTTGTAAGAAAAGGATTAGTTCTTTATAGTTCTTTCTCTTCTGTCTTATATCAAATGGAATATCTTTTAAGATCCTAATGTTGTTGTCCCCAATTTTCAAGGGTGTTCCCGAGGTTGTTTTTAAAATAGTGTCTCTCACATGTCTCTTTGAGAATCTGACCACTATCTCCCCAGGCAGATTATTTTTCTTGATGTATGATGAATAAGACCTGTAGATCACATCCATCTCGCTGCAAAGGTATTTCGCTGTTAAATCTGTCATTGGGGCTAATGCTTCACTCAGCTGTTGCTTCAGATTATCCCCTTGGAACTGCAGGACCAAGTTTGCTTTATCCATTTGTAGTTGTAAAAGCTTTGACTCTTCCGTAGCTTGCTTCATTTCCAGATTTTGCACCTTTTTCTTAACCTTTTTAGTCGTGGCGTCCATTTCCTTCACCTTCTCTCCAATTTGCTCTGTTGCTTTCAAGGATTTAGTCAACTGTATCTGCTGATCTGCTAGACTCTGTCCAATTGTTGACAGTTGTTTAATGCCAGAGATCTCTCTCTTTTTTTTTATGTACCCGAGGGTACACTTTTATTATTATTTTTCCTTATATACTACAGACATACATACAAACAACACATAACTACCTCCAACAACACATAACACATAGTAAGAGACATTTCTCACTTCTTCTGCTTATTAAATTTCTAAATTCATTATCTATTTTACTGAGCTTATCTTTTCTGCATTCTCAAATTACTACATTTATCCATCAATTACATTTACATTATACCAATCATAGAATCTCTTCCAAGTTTTTTGAAAGGTCCATTCTGTACCGGCTCTCATCTCAAGTGTCAGTTTGTCATTTTCCGCTGTTTCAAATAGCTTGTTCACATACTCTTGTTTTGTTGGTATTTCAATTATTTTCCAATATTTGGCATATACTATCCTTGTAGCTGTCGACATATGAACTATCAAATACCTATCTGCTTTATCAAAGTCTTTCGGAAATATATTCAATAACAGTATCTCTGGAGTAAACGGGATATTATTCTTTTTTCCATTATCTCATGAATCCATCTCCAGTACCTCTTTGTAACATCATATAACCACCACATGTGATAAAAAGAACCAGTCTTATTTTTACATTTCCAGCATTTATCAGAGCAATTAACATTTTGTTTAGCTAATCTATCTGGTGTAATATACCATCTATAAAACATCTTATACGTGTTCTCTTTCTATGACACAGCATTAGTTAATTTAAAAAAAGGCCAGAGATCTCATCCAGCAGAGGGCGCAGGGAGTCAGCTAAAAGTATTGTGAGCTCAGAGACTTCCTCTGTTCGAGGACTGCCCCCAGGTTTCGATTTCAACAGCTTCTCTTTCTCCGGTTTTTCCCCCGCCATCTTTTTGGATTTGTTTACTTTTCAAAGAAGTTGCTAAAGTCTCTGATGTTTGCCCGAATGCTTTTCTGCGCTCTGGTAAGTCTCTCAAAACAGTTTTAAACGCTTATTTTTCCGCTCCCCCCCCTTTCCTTCCGCGATCGTCTGTGCATTTGGGAGGGGCCTCTCCCCCACTTGCTTTCCCGTTGCTCTTTTTAGAGGGGGCAGCTTCTTTTTATATCTTCATGCTCGCTTCACCCGACTCACCGTTCATTGTTGGCCATTTGGCCTCGCTCATCACCATTTATTTCGCCCGATCTCCAACGCTTGTCCCAGTCAGCAGCACTTGTACCATGCGGTCACTCAGCATCAGGACCTTCAGGGCAGAGGGGCGCCTCAATTCTCTGGCTTTTGGCCATCGAAGAGGTCGCCCCTCAAAAGCCCTCTGGCTGGGAGTCTTTTACCAAGGCTCTGGGGGGTCGCGATCAGTGTTCCCTTTAAGCTGAGTTAGTGTGAGCTAGCTCACAGTTTTTTAGCCTCCAGCTCACACATTTTTGTCTTAGCTCAGGAAGGAGGGCTCCAGAGCAAACTAACTTATGCAGTAGCCAAATCACTCGCTCACAACTTTCATGCCAGTCGCTCACAAAGTAGAATTTTTGCTCACAGGACTCCACAGCTTAGAGGGAACATTGGTCGCGATCCAGCGGACCCCCTCCCACATGCTGGTGTGCAGTTTACATCCCTGGGACATCCGGGAGGTGTGTCTGCCTGGGTGTCGCCATAAACCGGAAGCCCCAGCCACTTGTAATCTTGAACTGGGTTGCCCTAGAGTTTCTTTTGTTGGCTGGGTTTCTATACCAGATAGGTTGGAAGAATCTGGTGTTTTGAGAGAAAACTTTTTTGGGGGGGAACATGAGGATAGGGCATGAGACATGATGTCCCATAAATAGATGCCTGGAGTTTGTGTTCTGAGAATCTCCACCTCTTTACTAGTGAATACCTCTTCTTACCCTTTCTCTTTTCTAAAGATCTGGCAAATTACCACCCACTCAGTTCTCAGCATCTCTTACGTTTTCCTTTTTAGATCATGGCATCTGTAAGGTCTATGAACCTGCTCATCAAAATGGAGCTTTGAAATCATTCAAGGGTGTGTGTGTGTGTGTGTGTGTGTGTGTGTGTATCTGGAAAATGTCTTGGTTTGGAGCAACAACCGGGGTCTGTTTCAGACTGATGATCAAGAACTACCCTTTCGCGGTAGATGTAGAACAGATTGCTTCTTTCCTTGAATGAGAAAGCTAGTTAGAGAACGCAAGGAGGGACATCAGCTTAAAGAGAACAGTCAGAGAAAGCAAGAAAAATGCTATGAAGCTGAGGCCCCGAGGTCTTTTTCAGGTAATGAACAAGAAAGTGTTTCAACACAGAGAGGGGACAGAAGATTGAAGAAGTGATGGACCAGCTAGATAATACCATATAACTGTATCTGGCTTAGAGTTGCCTAAGAGAAAATCAAAAATAAATGGTGCAGTGCCATTACACGTAATCTGTCAGGAGATTAGAAGGTGGCAAATGGGGAATGAGTGAAAACTTAAAAGCCTTTTTTTTTTCTTTTTTCCCCCCAAATCAAGCAAACAAAACAGTTAGGGATACAGCGGTGCAAATCAATTTTCTTTCCATTACAGCACCTCATACAGTCAAATGGAAATCACTAACACAAGATTGCTGAACTCGAGTTAATTCATAAATTCAGAACAATGGAAATCCCCTCCAGGACTGAAGAGGGTCATGGGATTTTTATTTTACTATAGATGCAAATTTTCTGCCTTCAAGCTGTTCCCCTCTGCTCTAATCTATCTGATTAAAATATACATTGTACCTTTGCATCCTTTACAAGATCTCTTTCCAACACTCCTCCCACCTTCTGTCTAAGATTTTTTTTTTAATTTTATTTTACAGAAAATGATAAAAGCAACATATCCCCGAATATATGCTGGGATGCGATAAAATCAGTGCTGAGAGGTAAAATAATCTCCAAGGCCACATACATTCTTAATTAGTTTAGTGGATGCAGCCACTTGTCTGTCCCTGTTATCAATAGATTGCACCGTCAACCAAACAGTAGCCCTTCATATTTTGGTTTCCTTATTTGTTCCCAGTCAAATTTGTCTATGTTCATTTTCTCTAATACAGGGTACCATTTGTCCATGGGGTTAAGCAGCTGATGCTCAGCATCTTTATTATTTGTCCAGAACGAGATTTTCTCTTGTAGGAAAAAATCCCAGAAAAACTAAAAGCTCATTGGCTTAACCTCTCTCCCACAAAAACTTGTAGAAAGCATAATTAGGGATGGGATGGTCCAGCACATGGACGAAAGAATCATCATCTGTGCTTGTGAAAGAAATCCGCAAAGCAATCTGAGGA
>NW_015176610.1:0-2780 GCF_001447785.1 Gekko japonicus | reverse complement strand
CCCCACCAGTCCTGATGGCAGCTGGAAAGGGAGAACTTGTAATACGTGCACTACACCCGTTGCACTGGCTCTCTGGAAGTTCCCAGACCCAGTTCATTGGTATTGTCTCATGAAGCCCTTGGAAGATAAGAATTGCCTTGCTGCATCAGAACAAAGTTCCATTTGCTTCGATATTCTGATTCCCCCACACACACACATACAGTAGACCACCCAGGGCTACTTTTAAGAGAATGGGAGATTAGACCAGGGGCTGAAGGCAAGCACATTCTTGCTGATCCCCAGCGTTTCAGAAGTCTTTCTGAACGAAGAGGTTCCTATTAGGCTGCATTCAGATGGTACTGACACATGACTGATAAGAATCGGATTTAGAGTCATGCTCTGGTGCGCCCCTTCTCATCTCATGTGACTGAAGCAAGTTGCAGCTGCTGAAAGCTGACCCGGACTAATAAATGGGCTTTGAATCTTGCTCAGTAACATGCTTTCCTAACCAGAGTTCAAATGTTGCTACTGGCAATTCTGCCAGTATTGGCTTTTCCCTCCATTGCTTTACCAAAGCACTCAGAACCACATTCAAATACCCTGGGCCAGTGCCGTACTGACTGCAAAGTCACCCTTGAACAGCCATAAATCTATGCAGAAGGTACCATAAAACCCGATGATCAAAGAAAGTGAAAGTGGCATGTAGTGTAGGGTACCATAAAACCTGATGCATCTCTTTTGTTACATTTTTGGCCAGGTCTGAAACTGTCTAAACCGAACGAAGAGTTAATTTCTACTATGCTAATGGCTGCAAAAAATTTAATCGCCTTAAATTGGAAATTATTTAAGGTACCAAATCTATCACAATGGAGATCTAAACTGTGGGACTTGATTGTTTCAGATAAAGTCGCTATGCAATTAATAGCTTTTGACAATCTGAAAGGTGTTAATAATTTTATGGAAAAATGGTTTGTGTTTTTTGAATATCTTACTGCTTGTCAACCCCGATTATATGCACTACCTCAGAAATATAGAGACTTTGTGTTTTATTAACAAGTATTGTACGTATGGAGAACACTTCTATTCTTGTTTATTAGATGCTGTTGAAAGATACTGTATACAACTAACAAGTAATACATGATGTAAAAATATATAAAACTCAATAAAATGCTATTTAAAACAAAAACAAAAAAACTGATGATCAAAGAAAGTGAACGCGGCATGCAATGCAGAGGGGAATTTCTGTTCCAACGTAGGTTTAGTAAAACAACGTAGGGGAAAGCCAATGCAGAATCGCCCTAAGAATCCTAGTTACTCTGAGGGGAACAAGCCTCTGATAGTCCATGCACCCACATTTTGCTGTTGTTACTGACTGGTATTAGTTGGAGATAAGGATTGCTAGACAAGGAGAGCAGTGATGTCTGAACAGAACATTCGCTGACTGAGACTGTAGCTATAGCTGGATAAGGCCACTCTTCTAGTGGCCTTCACAGCACCTTGCAACGATGTTGCATCCAGAGCTTTGTAGCTTGGAACCCTATAATTTAGGTATAAAGTACTTCTCTCCTTAGGAGACTTGGGTGGAAGGAAGGAAGGAAGGAAGGAAGGAAGGAAGGAAGGAAGGAAGGAAGGAAGGAAGGAAGGAAGGAAGGAATAAGGCATGTTAAGTACTAAGAGCAAAACCATACAGCCAAGGGAGATGTTGCTGGCTACATATTATTTAGTAATTCTCCTGATTGCTCCTCTCAGCTCCTGCAAAGAAGAAAAAACCCATCCCCAAGAAAGAGGAATCCCCTCTCTTGAGGCTGGTCTCCCTGCAGAATGCGGATGGCTCCTGGGACCCTGATTCCAACCTAGCCAGTCTGCTGGGCCTGAGTGAGGCTAAGATCATGAGAAAAACACCTAAACAGGTAAGCTCTGTGGTAAGGACAGAACCTGGCTTTTGAACGGGTGCCTGGACAGGGAAAGGGCCCTCTTTGGGATCCGTTTGCCTGGTTTTGGGGTGAAGAACAATCATCGTTTATTCCGAACCCAGTTCATGGCCTTCCGTTCTGATTCCGAACCTAAGGTGAAGTCAGGATTTCAGTTCCAGAAAAAAAGGAGAAAGGAAGGAAAACTGACTTCACTGTGGTCTAACCTGTGAAGATGGTAATGCTCAAATGTCGTTAATACAAAACAGGATTTCACATCCCAGCTGAAAACACAGCTTCAGTTTCTTTGCTTGACCTGGTTCAGTGTTAGGCCTGCACAGGGCCTGTGTGTAGGCAGGACTCAGTGTCTCTCTTCTCTCTGCCCCCCTCACTAGGTGGCCCCCAATGTGTGGGCAACTGTGCTGGCCATCCTGTGGCTCCACTCCAACGCCGCAGAGCAGAGGGATGAATGGGAGCTGCTGGAAGCGAAAGCGCTCAACTGGCTTCAAGCACGTGCAGGTGAGGCAGGGGGGAGAAAGACAAAAGGCAGAGGCTGGAGTTTGGAGAGGGGGACAGCAGCCTCCAGTCCAGCAAATCCCCACCTGGGTTTGCAGTTCTCCAGGGTTGGCTATTTTATCCGTTCTCAGATCATTGGACAATAGTTTTTCTCTCCAGGCTGAACAGTATCATGTGGCTCAGTCGTACAATCAGCCCAGGGTATTTTTGTTGTTGTTAAGCATCTAAGGCTTTGTCAAGACATCGATTATGTAAGCCTGAAATAGACTACTACAGCCAAATGTCACTATATGCTACAGGTGGAGGGTGGCTGCATCTCTTCCCCACACCCCTAGGGCACCAGGAGGGTTGGGGCTAAGAGCCTTGCATTCAGCA
>NW_015176609.1:44164-44645 GCF_001447785.1 Gekko japonicus | reverse complement strand
TGATTTTGATTTCATGTTCTCTTTTTTTTCCATTTAGAGGCTATCATCGTTTCTGTTCCAGTTGTGGTGCTTCTTTGTGCATTTCCTTATTTCCACATACTGTACTATTGGTATGCCATTACTTCCCAATGCATCCTACTGCCATTCGGAAGGGACAAAGCTAGCAAAGGCTGTGAGGAGGAGAACTGGTCCAACAAGTTAAGAAATGGCTGGAACACCACCATGATGTCATCACCAGGTGCCACATACCACTGAAATGTGGAGAAACAGTTGTGTGACACTTTTGCCTCGGCAATGCTGTCCCTTCAGAATTGGCACTCAGGACAGATGCCAGGACAGTGGAGATAACAAGCCCTTCAACTTCATGGGAAGTGGGTGGGCCTACTATTTAGCTCAGGAGTGGCCAAACCTGCTTATATAGCAGCCACGCAGAATATACATCAGATTTTGAGAGCTGCAAGACATGAACAAATATTACACA
>NW_015176609.1:42155-43984 GCF_001447785.1 Gekko japonicus | reverse complement strand
TCTCACCCTCACCCTAACCCTAACCGTAACCCTAGCCCTAGCCCGAGCCCTAACCCTAGAACTAGCCCTAACCCTAATCCTATCGTAACCATAACCCTAACCCCAAACCTAACCTATCTGTTATTCTAGCCTTAGCCTTAGCCCTAGCCCTAACCTAACCCTAGAATTAGCCCGAACCCTAATCCTAGCCCTCACCCTAACCCTCGCCCTAACCCTAACACTAACCGTAGCCCTAACTCTAACCCTCACCATAACCCTAAATCTAGCTCCAGCTTTAACCCTCTCAAACCCTAGACCAAGCCCCAACCCTAACCATATTCTAACCCTAAATCTTACCCTAGCCCAAACCCTAAGCCTAACCTAACCCTAGAATTAGCCCGAACCCTAATCCTAGCCCTCACCCTACCCCTCGCCCTAACCCTTACCCTCACCCTAGCCCTAGCGACAGCCCTAACCCTAGCCCTAGACAAAACCCTAACCCAAACCCCAACCCTAACCATATTCTAACCCTAAATCTTACCCTAGCCCAAACCCTAAGCCTAACCTAACCCTAACCCTAGCCCTAAACCTAACCCTAACCCTAGCCCTTGCCCTAACCCTAGACCTAGCCCTAACACTAACACTAACCCAAACTCCAACCCTAACGCTAGCCTTAGCCCTCACCCTAACCCTAATACTAGCCCTAGCCCTAACGCTAATCCTATCATAACCATAACCCTAACCCTAGAGCAAGCACTAACACTAGCCCTTGCCCTAGCCCTAACCCTCACCCTAACCCTAGCCCTAGCGATAGCCCTAACCCTAGCCCTAGCCCTAACCCTAACCCAACCCTAAACCTAGCCCTAACCCTAACCCTATCCTAACCCAAATCCTAACCTAACCCTTACCCTATCCTAACCCCAACCCTAACCCTAACCATAGCCCTAGCCCTAACCCTAACCTAAAACCTAGCCCAAGTGCTAAACCTAGCTCTAACCCTAATCCTATCCATAGCCTAATCCTAGCCCTAGCTCTAGCCCGAACGCTAATAATAGCCCTAACCATAACCATAACTCTAGCCCTAGCCCTAACCCTAGCCCTAAACCTAACCCTAACCCTAGCCCTAGTCCTATTCCTAGCTCTAGCCTTAACCCTAACCCCAACCCTACCCCTAGCCCTACCCCTACCCCTAAACCTAACCCTAATCCTATACCAACCCTAAACCTAACCATAACCCTAACCCTAACCATAGCACTACCCCAAGCTCTAACGCTAACCCTTACCCTAACCCAAACCCTAGCCCAACCCTAAAACTAACCCTAACCCTAAACCAAACCGTATCCTAACTCTAACCCTAACCCTAACCCTAACGCTAGCCTTAGCACTCACCCTAACCCTAACCCTCGCCCTAGCCCTAATCCTAATCCTATCGTAACCATAACCCCAACCCTAGAGCTAGCACTAGCCCTTGCCCTAGCCCTAACCCTCAACCTCACCCTCACCCTCACCCTAGCCCTAGCGACAGCCCTAACCCTAGCCCTAGACAAAACCCTAACCCAAACCCCAACCCTAACCATATTCTAACCCTAAATCTTACCCTAGCCCAAACCCTAAGCCTAACCTAACCCTAACCCTAGCCCTAAACCTAACCCTAACCCTAGCCCTTGCCCTAACCCTAGACCTAGCCCTAACACTAACACTAACCCAAACTCCAACCCTAACGCTAGCCTTAGCCCTCACCCTAACCCTAATACTAGCCCTAGCCCTAACGCTAATCCTATCATAACCATAACCCTAACCCTAGAGCAAGCACTAACACTAGCCCTTGCCCTAGCCCTAACCCTCACCCT
>NW_015176609.1:26839-42062 GCF_001447785.1 Gekko japonicus | reverse complement strand
CTAACCCTATTCCTATCCTAACCCTAACCCTAGCACTACCGGTAGCTCTAGCTCTAGCCAACCCTAACCCTCACTTTAACCCTAGCCCCAACCCTAACCCTAACCCTAACTCTAATATGTTAGAGACAGAAAAGACATTATCATCAGAACAGCTGATAAGGTGGTTTTCTGGGGCAGAGAGGACTATATTACTGAAGTCTATAAACTGAATGATACAGCTAATTACGAAAAGACCAAAGAAAACCCATGAAAGATCATTAAGAAAGATATACAGGACATGTTAGAGGAAGGTCTAGCAGAAGGTTACATTGATAAAACTAGACATGACTACCTCCTGAATTCAGAAGAAAGGTTGCCACAATTTTACCTTTTACCAAACATTCACAAAGGCACCAGTCCTGTCTCTGGTAGAACTATAGTTTCAGGATGTGGGTCCATTTTAGAATCCTTGGCCCAATATTTGGACCTCTTCGTTAAGCCCTTTTGTACATACCACACACTCCTATCTAAGAGACACCATGGATTTCCTTAACCACATTAATGATTTGCAATCACAGACAGAGGAAGTTATTTTTGCCACTCTAGATGTAGTTTCATTATACATTAACATCCCCCAGGATGAGGCTTTAGAAGTTTTAGAGGACTGTAGGGCAGCCCATCCCCCCCACATCATTCCTCTGCCACATTGCTGAACTATGCCTAAATCATTTAATTTCCTCACTTGCCCCTCCATGACCTGGAGAAGAATCAACGTCACTTATAACAGCTTCCTAGGCAGAAGGAAATAAAACTCCACCACTATAGTTATTGCAATGGTATCACCAGCTAAGTTTGGAGTCAGGCTGAATTTGGTAGCTTGAGAAGAGTCACTGGAAAAGACAGTAATGCTCAAAAAAGAGGAAGGCAGCAGGAAAAGAGGAAAACCCAAGAAGACATGGACACAAAATAAAGGAAACCATAGCCCTCAGTTTGCAAGACCTGAGTGAGGCTGATAATGATAGGAGGACATTGATTCATATTGTTGCCATGAGTTGCCAGTGACTTGAGGGCACTTAACACACACACATACACACAGGTACCTGGTAGAGGTGGC
This sequence comes from Gekko japonicus, assembly GCF_001447785.1. Classification (NCBI taxonomy): domain Eukaryota; kingdom Metazoa; phylum Chordata; class Lepidosauria; order Squamata; family Gekkonidae; genus Gekko; species Gekko japonicus. The sequence goes on along the minus strand of NW_015176609.1, from coordinate 40,969 downwards.
CTGTTACCAATGCACTGAAAAGTAAGCATGATTGAAGAATGTAGATCATCAACACATGAATTTTCAATTCATGGCAATCCTATGAATTAACAACCTATAAGGGAGTCTATCATTAACAGATCTTGCAAACTGAAGGCAATGGCTTTCTTTATTGAGTCAATCCATCACATGCTGGGTATTCCTTTCCTACTGCCTTCAACTTTTCCTAGTATTGTCTCTTCCAGTGAATCTTGTCATACAGTAATAGAGACAGAAAGATAGATAGATAGATGATAGATAGATAGATAGATAGATAGATAGAAAGATAGATAGATGATAGATAGATAGATAGATGATAGATAGGTGATAGATAGATAGATAGATAGATAGATAGATAGATAGATGATAGATAGATAGATAGATAGAAGATAGATAGATAGATAGATAGATAGATAGATAGATAGATAGATAGATAGATAGACAGACAGACAGACAGACAGGCTGCCCTACAGTCCTATAAAGACAGACAGACAGACAGACACCATGCGACCTTCCCTCCCAAGGTGAATCCTTACTGTATGCATAATATATCCACTAGATTAAAGCCAATTTAAAATTGAAATATCTTTCTTAAATAAACCCATCTTAATGCCTGCACAAAATTGAACGATCTTCCACAAGTATGCACATAGACATGAACACTGCTTTTTCAAATCCTTCCTCCAATTATGGTGAAAGATAAGCACATTCTGATCCTACATGTGTTATAACATGTATTGATTTCAGTACACATCATGTGTACACATCATACGACCTTTCACTTATGCCTTAAGGTGGCTCCATATGTATGTATGTTAAGTGCCGTTAAGTTGCAAACAATTTACTGTGACCCCAGCAAAGGGCTAACCGTGACGCTAGCCTTAGCCCTAGCTTTAACCCTAACCCAAACCCTATCCCTAACCCTAACCCTAGAACTAGCCCTAACCCTAATCCTAACCCTAACTCTAACACTAGCCCTAGCCCCAGGCCCAACCCAAACCCTAACCCTAAAGCTATCCTTAGCCCTAACCCTAACCGTAGCCCTGGCCCTAACCCTAGCCCTAACGCTAATGCTAACCCTAACCCTAACCCTAAATCTAACCCTCGTCCTAGCTCTAACCCTAACCCCAACCCTAGCCCCAACCTTACACTAACCCCAACCCTAGCCCAAACAGTATCCTAACCCTAACCCGAGTCCTTACTCTAGCCCTAACCCTAACCCAAACCGTATCCTAACTCTAACCCGAGGCCTAATCCTAGCCCTATTCTAACCCTAACATTAGCCATTGCCCTAACCCTAACCCTAGCCCTAACCCTAACCCTATTCTAACCCGAACCATAAATATAACCGTAGCCCTAACCCTTACCCTAATCCTAAACCTTACCCTAATCCTATTCTAACCCTAACCCTACCCTAGGCCTAACCCTAATCCTATCCCTATCCTTATCCCAAACCTAACCCTTCCCCAACCCAAACCGTATCCCTATCCCTAACCCTAACTCTATCCCTATCCCTAACCCTAGCCCTAACACTTGTCCTATCTTAACACTAAACCTAACCCTAACCCTAGAACTAGCCCTAGCCCTAACCCTAACCGTAATTCTAGCCCTTCCCCTACCACTACCTCTACGCCTTTACTAACCCTAACCCTACCCCTATCCTAACCCTAACCCTAACCCTAGCACTACCCCTAGCTCTAGCTCTACCCCTAACCCTAACCCTAGCCCCAACCCTAACACTAACGCTAGCCTTAACCCTACCCTAACCCTAGCCCTAGCCCTAACACTAACCCTAACTTTAACTTTAACCCTAACCCTAACCCTAATGGTATCCTAACCCTAACCCTATCCAAACCCTAGCCCTAGCTGTTGCTCTTGTCCTAGCCCTAACGCTAACCCTAACGCAAGCCATAGCCCTAACCCTAGATTTGGCCCTAACCCTAGCCCTAACCCTAACCCTAGTCCTAACCCAAACCGTAACCCTAACCCACACCCTAGGCACACCCTAACACTAACCCTAACCCTAACCTAAACCGTATCCTAACACTAACCCGAGCCCTAACCCTAGCCCTAGCCCTAACCCTAACTGTAGCCTTAGCCCTAGCCTTAACCCTAACCCTATTCGAACCCAAACACTAGCCATCGTCCTAGCCCTAACCCTAATACCAGCAAGAGTCATGGAGCCTGATTGAGTGAAACGCATTAGCGAGATCAATCACGCTGTAATAGCGGGATCCTGCAGGAATGGTGGCCAGGATCTCATTATATTTGGCCACTACCGGGGCTACTGGGGGCGTAGATTTGTTCAGAGATCTGAAATCCACGGTCATGCGCCACGTAATTCCATCTGATTTTAAGACTGGCCAGAGCGGAGCATTACAAATGGACTGCATCGGGATAATGACGTCCCCTTGTAAAAGTCCTTGAATGGTTTTGGCAATGCCTTCCTCAGCGTCTGCTGGGTATTTATATTCTTTCTGGGGCTTTGGGTCCTTTCCACGCATGCATTCTTTACTGTGCCACATTCAGCTTTGTCCTTCACCCAAACTTCGGGGAACTCCTTCTCCCAGAGATCCTCGGTTATTGAGGCTACAGGTAGGGGTGCTTTCAAGGCTGCACAGCGATGTACAGCATTGATCTCGGCAGGACCTTTTGGGATCTGCCACAGGAAGCCATTTGCCAGATCAATGGTCAAAGCGTGTTTCCTGAAAAAGGGTGCCCCTAGGATGCCATCATCCTCTCCCTGATTTGCGCAGGCCGAGACCGTAGTGGACAACGTTCCAACGGATACGGGAATGTGCTTCCACACCTGGGCCGTTCGTGCGCCTCCCGCAAAACCAGAAAGAGAGACTGTGTCATAGCTGGGCTGGCCTTCCTCGGCCAAATGGGGGTGTCAGACGGCTGCGGCGCCAGTGTCCACAAGAAGTTTTGCAGGGGTTTTGTTCCCGGGAGCTCCTATCCCTGCTTTCACGGTGGGTCTTCCCCAACGATCGGGTTGAAGGTTTGCCACAACACCTTGGGGAAGACGCCTGCATCCCGGGCATCCCTATTCATCCAGGGTGGGGCTATCCTTGCGGGGTGGGGACCCAGCAGGATAGACCTCCGACACCAGAAATTGGGGGTAGGTGCAGGTTGCCTTGTCTGATTGGGCAAGGGTTTGCAGAAGATAAGAATCCGGTTGTTGGTGAAACTGGGTCATATCGTACCCTTTCGCCTTTAGCTTCATCCAGGCATGCCATCTCAGGGGGTCCATGCCTGCGGGAGGTGACCTGTCCCTTCTTCCTTGCTGCGGGGCTCCCTGAAAGGCAGGGGGAGCGTTCGCAGGACGTGGGGGTGTTCCCTGATAGGCAGGGGGTGCCTGACTGTTGGGAGGCAGCGGCGGTGCCTGATTGTAGGAAGGAAGAGGTGGTGTCTGGTTATAGGAGGGTGGAGGTGGGACCTGGTTGTAGGAGGGTGGAGAAGGTATCTGGGTGTACCCAAGACCAGGATACGTCTTCTCTCCTCCCTGTCCACGATTCCCATTCCCTCGGTAATTCTGACCACGACCTCGTCCTTTCTTTCCCTGAAAGTTATTGGAGATCTTCCCTTGTGCGTTATCCTGCACATTGTTAGGAGAAGACTTGGCTCCATGGTTGGCGTATGTTACCACCATTATGGAGGGGTCCTCCTCCTCCTTGTCCTTTTTCTTGCCCACTTTGGGTGGTTTAAAAAGGCCAGAACTTCTAAGGAGAGTCACTACTCTTCTTATTTGGTTCCTCAAATCTGCCCACGTTCCTCGGTTTGGATCTACGACATTCAATGCCAATTGCATTTGTCCATTGAGACCCTTCACTATCGCTTCCCTGAAAGCGGGAACATTGTAGTTGATGGGGTTGGCATTGCCATTCACTATGCCGGACAGGACTCCAAGCAATTGTTTTCGTGCCAAATAGTTTTCCGGATCCTCATGCGGACCTTGTTTTTCCAGGTAGAATAGCTCATTCATACCGGAGGAGGGGTGCAGATAGTTAAGCATGTGCGTAATCCATGTATTCCTAGGGGCAGTGGTTAAGTTCTCTGAGGAGATGGCAGAGTTTATATTGGCAAGGGTGCTTCCAGTGGCACACTTACGAGCCAGCAGGGTGAGGTCTTCTCCTCCTAGCCCTGCATAGGATGTAGTGACCGTGGTGATCCACTGCACAGCGTTTCTCTCGGTGAGGGGGCCGAGCTCATCAGCTACAGCTTTACATTCCTCAGGTCGCCATATGCGGTTTTCCACAATGGTTTTCGTCGTCGCCTGATTGCCAACTGTCACCGTTTGATTGGTGATGTTTGAATGAGTCTGACCCGACGGAACCTATCCCCGTCAACCCGGTAAACATCACCAATCAAACGGTGACAGTTGGCAATCGGGCGACGATGAAAACCATTATGGAAAACCGCATATGGCAACCTGAGGAATGTAAAGCCGTCCCTGAATGACTGTGATGCCGGATCCTGATATAAATCAAGGTCATCCTGCTCAGTAGAGCCTTTCGGATGTATGGTGGCAATCATAGCTTGTTGGAGTCCGACCTTGTCCTTAAGGGTATCGATGGTCCGGTTTCAGGACACATGACTAACATTGTCCTTATGGTTGCGGTTTTGTTCCAAGAGGTAATTGGCGGTGGATTTCGCCTTTGCGAGTTCATCAGTGACCCTGGCCAGAGCTGCTTCTGCCTTAGTAGCCTGCTCTTGAGCTGCCGTGCAAGCAAGCTTGGCTTCTTGGACATGGTCGGCAAGAGCCTGTTTTTCCAGCACCAAGTTAACTTGGTTTGTTCTAAGCTAGAGGAGGTCCTCTTCAGTGACCTTTTGGGTTTCGGACATCTCATCCTGAAAATTTTCCTCTTTTCTAACAGCTCCTCATAGTGTTCTCTCTGGGCATCAAGTTCACTGACATGTTCGGATCGCTTCTGCTCCATTACAACTCGCAATCCTTCCAGGTCTTTCCGACTTTGCTCCTTGAGGGATTCTATATGGGTAGTCTGTTCTTCTCTGAGGATTTTAAGTTGGGATTCGTGTCCAATCCTTGACTGTTCTAGCGTTCTGTCCTTCTTGGCTAATTGAGCAATATGGATTCTGGCCACATCTAGCTCTCTAGCCCAGCCTCTTTTTAATCTCTCCCAGTGCCGTTGGGATGCTATCCATCCCGTTCCGAAGAATAGCACCGCTGTGATGGTTTGCCAGAGCAATCGTTGCTTAATGGTGGTGAGGTCCCACCAGAAGGCAAATTCCAACACATCGTGTGAGAACTGAAAGAAAGAGAACTGGCTGGAATTGAGCAGCGGGGTCCGCTCCTCCATGGTTTGAGGTCAAGGCTTGCGCGCTCACGGTTATTCCTATAGCTTTGTTTCCGGGGCTCCTAACGCGGTTAGGTGGCAATTCCCGTGATCCAGCTATACGTATAACCTCGGTGGTTCTGTCACTCACCGGAGCGGCGCGTGGATGTCAGTAGAGGGGATTCCTCTACCTTCTAGGATTTTTAGAGTTGGGAGCTTGGCTCCCCTCGTGGATTATCCAAAAACCAAGGACGAAAGATGACTCTCTCTGGCCGCTGCGACCTCGGATCATTTCTCAGCAAGAGGGGAGGCCTGCCAGTTTCTCTGGCTGCGAAATGCTCTCTGTCACCAACTCCAGGTTTAGTCACTCGCCCTAGTTTAGATCTCAGGCGCGTATGTCCCAAAGACCAAGGTCCGTTCCTAGCGCATTTCAGCGCTCCGGCGGCCTAGATTTGATGAGTGTTGGGAGAGCGGGGCGATCAATTCCGCTTCCCTTTCTCGGCTTCGTGGGGAGGGATGGATGCAGGACGCTGCCTGTCTGCCGTCCCCTAGGATGGAGAGATTTACCTCCAACTCGCGTTTGGGGTCGGAGACGCGGCTCCGTTCAAGGATAAATGCAAAGATGCCTTCTGGCTTTACACAGAGATCAGGGTTCATTTTAAAAGGGGCAGGGAGTTATATGTACCTGCGTGTATGTCATACTTGGTGCAACTGGGCTTTCCTAGCAGAGTCCTCTTCGTAGACGCACCACGGCTTCCTCCCATGATAGGATCAGAGCGCGGCCCGAGAATGCTCCTAGGATCAGGGTGAAAGGGGTGGAAATTCCCTCCCGCGATAGGATTGCCTCTAATGGCCAAACACGCAGACGGAAACCACTCACTCTTCCCTGCCTAGAGTGTTCAAAAAGCCGGATCGTTCCTCCACATTCTGGGTCCAACAGAACCAGCTGGTTGAGGTTCTGGTTCCGATGGGTCCAGAGGTTGCCTCACACGGGGCACCAGGAAATCTGTTACCGAAACTCCTCTAAGGATGGTTCCGAGAGCCCAACTCTGTCTTATGTATGGCAGTGGGCGTGCGTGAGTAATTACCCGTGTATACAGAGGGCGGATCGGCCAATGAATGCTCCTATTTCCCAGGAATTGAGACAACACGCTAGGTTTAATGAATAAATGTTGTCTTTACTAAGTAGTTCTCAAGCATACGAAAACAGATACATACACAGATTCACACAAGTTCCTTAGTTACAATGGTAAATAGAAAGCAATCAGCACTGAAAAGTAATAAATTCAACAGACAAGGGGACAACACAGAAGGATGTTGCTTATACTTATCTGAGGTCCTTGTTGAGAAGAAATCTCAGTAGATGAAAGGGGGAAACTTAAGTATCAGCAGGTGGGATTCTAAAGCACACGGAATGGTCCTGCCAGGCCCGTGCGGGTTCTCGGGTCGCGAATCCCGAGAACGCAGTAAGAATCACCTGCGGCACTTAAGTTGCAAGGTGGGGGAAAGATGGGTTAACCAGAGAAACAAAGGCTATGTTTCTCTTTTTAAAAGCTAGTTTTTGGACTCGGAGTATGAGAGCAGTGTACATTCAGAGACAACCTCGGGACAGAGTACAAGCCAGAACAACTCCCACCATTCTATTTTGAAAAGAACGACAATTGTTTAGGAAAGGACAGGGAATTAAGGTCAGGAAAGAGGTTCACACCTCAAGAATACAGACCCAGATATAAGAGGAGAGGCCACAGGTAGTCAATCTCTCCAAAGTGAAGCTGACAGAGCTAGAATTTTCAATATTAAGGCCTGTCCTTTGTTCCTACACCTCCACGTAATAAATTTCTACTCATGGTGGAAATGCATATACAGAAAGATTAGACCAAGTCTACCTTCAATCCAGCTACTAAAAATCCTAGACTTTTCAGGAATTGGTGTTAGAGGAAATACAGAATTTGAAAACGAAAACATACCAGTTTGGCATGATTTGAGTAGGATGGAACATCAAGCCTTAAAACAGTTAGAGCACAGAAAATACATTATCATCAAACCAGCTGATAAGGGAGGGGCGGTGGTTGTCTGGGGCACAGAGGAGTATACTACTGAAGTCTATAAACTGAATAATACAGCTCATTACCAAAAGACCAAAGAAAACCCATCAAAGATCATTAAGAAGGACATATGAAAGGAAGGTCTAGCAGAAGGTTACATTGATAAAACTAGACATGACTACATCCTGAATGCAGAAGAAAGGCTGCCACAATTTTACCTTTTACCAAACATTCACAAAGGCACCAGTCCTGTCCCTGTTAGGCCTATAGTTTCAGGATGTGGGTCCATTTTAGAACCCTTGGCCCAATATTTGGACCTCTTCGTTAAGCCCTTTGTACATACCACACACTCCTATCTAAGAGACACCATGGATTTCCTTAACCACATTAATGATTTGCAATCACAGACAGAGGAAGTTATTTTTGCCACACTAGGTGTAGTTTCATCTTTAGAAGTTTTATGGGACCGTAGGACAGGGCAGCCCATCCCCCCTCATCATTCCTCTGCCACATTGCTGAACTATGCCTAAATCATTTAATTTCCTCACTTGCCCCTATAGCAGCTTGCTAGGCAGAAGGAAATTAAACTCCACCACAGGTATAGACCCTGGCGATCTACAAAAGCAAATGGTATCACCAGCCAAGTTTGGAGTCAGGCTGAATTTGCCCACAATACTGGTAGCTTGAGAAGACAAGAGTCACTGGAAAAGACAATAATGCTAAGAAAAGAGGAAGGCAGCAGGAAAAGAGGAAAACCCATGGACTCAAAATAAAGGAAGCCACAGCCCTCAGTTTGCAAGACCTGAGCGAGGCTGATAATGATAGGATGTCTGGGAGGACATTGATTCATATTGTTGCCATGAGTTGCCGGTGACTTGACAAACACACACACACAGGTACCTGGTAGAGGTGGCCTGTTAACAATGCACTGAAAAGTAAGGATGATAGAAGAATGTAGATCATCAACACACCTTTGTGTGTTAAATACCACCAAGTCACTTTTAAATTAATGGCAATCCTATGAATTAACAACCTCTAAGGGAGTCTATCATTAACAGGTCTTGCAAACTGAAGGCAACGGCTTTCTTTATTGAGTTAATCCATCACATGCTGAGTATTCCTTTCCTTTCCTACTGCCTTCAACTTTTCCTAGTACTATGGTCTCTTCCAGTGAATCTTGTCATACCGTAATAGATAGATGATAGATAGATGATAGATAGATGATAGATAGATGATAGATAGATGATAGATAGATGATAGATAGATGATAGATAGATAGATAGATAGATAGACAGAAAGACAGACAGTCAGACAGACACTCACTATATAAAACACGATAAAATCATTAAACAGCAAAAAAAACAATGTTAACAGAGGAGTTAAAAAAAGCCATAAAAAACAATAGATCACTTGTAAGTTGTAATAGATCACTCCATAAGTTGCAAACAATTTACAGTGACCCCAGCAAAGGGCTTGCAAGGCAAGTGAAAAACACAGATGGTTTGCCATTGACTTCCTTTGCAGAGCCTTCTGTGGTGGTCTCCCATACAAATACCAGCCCTGCTTAGCTTCTGAGATCTGATGAGATCGGGCTGTACCATGCGACCTTCCCTCCCAAGGTGACACCTTACCGTATGCATAATATGTCGACCAGATTAAAGCCAATTTAAAATTGAAATACCTGTCTTAAATAAACCAATCTTAATGCTTGCGCTAAATTGAACGTTCCACAGATGGTCCTTTGAAACAGCAGTGCCACGCAGGGTCTCCTAAGGAGAACAAATCTGAGGCCGTTCTAAAGGAGAACAAATCTGAATAAACTTGTCAGTTTATTCCAGTGGAGTCACCACTGATAAAGCCCTAGTGTGGGATATGGCTGATCGAATCTCCATTATAACAATGGACAGTAAAAAAAAAATCCCCATTATTCGTATTCCCAATTACTACATATGGGTGTGAAAGTTGGACAATGAAGGTTACAGTAGCATGGCTCAATGTGGCTAGGTCCGCTGAATCGAAGAGTGGGCAGAATTTGTGAGCTGGATGTAATTGGGGGGGAACAACAACAAGAACAACTTGTTTTTCTAAAAGCAACTCCAGATCTCACAGTGCCGCCGTCCTAAGCAGAGAAAGTCAATTTTAATCAATGGGACTAAAAAGGGTGTAGCTCTCTTTAGGGTGGCACTTGAGTACTCACAGGCTCTTTGCCCTAGCCCTAATTCTAGCCCTACTCTAACACTAACCCTAGCCCTAACCCTAATCCTAGCCCTAGCCCTAGCCTTAACCTTAACCCTAACCCTAACCCTAACCCTAACCCCAACGCAAACCGTATTCTAACCCTAACCCTAGCCCTACCTTCTTCATAATCCTTCGTCTCTCTGAAATTTGTGGAGTTTGACATCTTTTAATTCTATCCCTATCTTAACCCTAACCCTAGCCATCGCCCTAATTCTAGCCCTAACCCTAACCCTAACCCTAACCCTAGCCCTAACCCTATTCTAACCCTAACCCTAGCCCTACATTCTTCATAATCCTTCGTCTCTCTGAAATTTGTGGAGTTTGACATCTTTTAATTCTATCCCTATCTTAACCCTAACCCTAGCCATCGCCCTAATTCTAGCCCTAACCCTAACCCTAACCCTAACCCTAGCCCTAACCCTATTCTAACCCTAACCCTAGCCCTACATTCTTCATAATCCTTCGTCAGGTCCCTCTCACTTATACTCTCCCTTGTCTTCTCTTTAAACATTTCTATGTCTTTATCTGTGCCACTTCCATCTCTGCTGTCTCTATAAGTAGAATCATGAGATGCATAGAACATCGGACCTTTAATGTGTTCTATCGATCTGATGAGTATGGATCGGAGTATGAGAGCAGTGTACATTCGGAGACAACCTTGGGACAGCTAGCTCTGTCAGCTGCACTTTGGAGAGATTGACTACCTGTGGGTTGTCTGGCCTCTCCTCTTGTATCTGGGTCTGTATTCTTGAGGTGTAAACCTCTTTCCTGACCTTAATTTCCTGTCCTTTCCTAAACAATTGTCGTTCTTTTCAAAATAGAATGGTGGGAGTTGTTCTTGCTAGTACTCTGTCCTAGTACTATTGTCTCTTCCAGTGAATCTTGTCATACCGTAATGGAGATAGATACATGATAGATAGATGATAGATGATAGATAGACAGACAGACATACAGACAGACATGCCTGAGGCAACTCACTAAATAAAACATGATAAAATCATTAAACAAACAGCACATAAAAACAGACAAGTAAAAAAACAGCCATAAAAACAATATTGATATACTACCTTTCACTTGTGGCTTAAGGTGGCTCCATATGTATGTACGTTAAGTGCTTTAAGTTGCAAACAATTTACAGTGACCCCAGCAAAGGGCTTGGAAGGCATGTTAAAAACACAGATGGTTTGCCATTGACTTCAAACCGTACTGTAAGAGTACTCACATGCTCTTTCTTACTGACATCTTCCAACAGCAAAAGTGCTCCATCTAAAAATGGCAGTACAACGCCCTCCAAACTATCAATCTAGTCTCCGTGAGTGCCCATGAAGGTGAAGGCCTTGTGCATGGTCTGACTTTTCATAGATTTGTCATACACTGCAGCTCTTAAAGCCTGTTAAGGTACATATTCTTTTGTATGATAAGAGTTTTTTTCTGCTTTATCTGAAAAGAACTACCACTGCCTGACTTACTGGTGGAAGACAGGCAGTCACTGAGTAAATGAATCCTGCATAACACTTTGAACCTCAATCTATTATTGGCCCCTTCCACATGGCACGGAAAAAACGAGGAGAAGCGCGGCTTTTAAAAGCCGTGCCAAAAAAGAAACCCCTCGGCGGCATCCCACGGATCCCGTTAGCAGCGCGGGATCGGCGGCGCGTATTGAATACTCTGAAACAAACAAAATCTAACACAGTTCCCGGCCGAATATTTTATAAAACATTCAACACTCAACTAGTAGATCACTTTGCTACGACGCGCAATCACATATTGAATACGGATAATTACTATCCCTAGAGAATAGGGATAATTACTATCCCTAAAGATGAGACAACTCGAGAATCTCCTTCTACATACCGACCAATCGCTTTGTTAAATTGCGATGCAAAACTATTCGCTAAAATTTTAGGAAGTACACTTCAAAACATCATTCAGAATTACATAGAACAGAAAGGATTTATTCCTAAACGTACACTAACAGATAATATACAATGAAATTTGAACCTAATAGCACATTGCAAAGGACATAACACTGAATCTCTTCTGCTGTCAATTGATTTAGATGCATCATCAAAAGCATACTTCTTCCAAAGTTCTTATTCCTTCTACGTTCCTTACCAATTCAAATCACGAGGAAAGAGCTAACCAACTGGCAGACTGCGTTTCTTCCATTCTTTTGGGAGTATAAAAAACCCTGGAATCAGTTTTACAACATTGAAACGCTCAATAAAAAATGGAGGTATGGATTTTCCGGACCTAGTCTTATAGTACGAAGCCATACAAGTATCATCTCCAGTACGGATTCTAACAACAGACAATACACCACAAATGCAACATACTGAGGAGATCATCTGTGACTCAACATCCCTGGCTGATGTAATATGGCATCCTACTGCCATTCGGAATGGACAAAGCTAGCAAAGGCTGTGAGGAGGAGAAGTGGTCCAACAAGCTAAGAAATGGCTGGAACACCACCATGATTTCATCACCAGGTGCCACATCCCACTGAAGTATGTTGGCCATCATATAAGCATGGCATCTATGCGTGAAGGTAGTGTATGCACAAAGACATGAACTCTGCTTTTTCAAATCCTTCCTCCAATTATGGTGAATGATGGAGCATAGGCACAAACTGATCCTACATGTGTTATAACATGTATTGATTTCAGTACACATCATGTTGTCTGAACAGAACTACAATAATAGATTGAGGTTCAAAGTGTTATATAGAATTAATTTACTCAGTGGCTTCCTGTCTTCCACCAGTAAGCCAGGCAGTGGTAGTTCTTTTCAGATAAAGCAGAAAAAAACTTACCTTATCAGGCTGTAAGAGCTGCAGTATATGAAAAATCTGTGAAAAGTCATACTATACACTGCACAAGGCCTTGACCTTCATGGGCAATTACTGAGACTAGAGACGATACACCAGTTCCGCAATAGATTGATAGTTTGGAGGGCGTTGTACTGCCATTTTTAGATGGAGCACTTTTGTTGTTGGAAGATGTCAGTAAGAAAGAACCTGTGAGTACTCTTACAGTGCCACCCTAAAGAGAGGTGCACCCTTTTTAATCCCATTGATTTACAATTGACTCTCTGCTTAGGGCTGCACTGTGAGATCTGGAGTTGCTTTTAGAAAAACAAGTTGTGGTTGTTGTTGTTAGCTATACTTTCCCCCCAATTACATCCAGCTCACAAATTCTGCCCACTCTTGGATTCAGCGGACCTAGCCACACTGAGCCATGCTACTGTAACCTTCATTGTCTAACTTTCACACCCATATGTAGTAATTGGGAATACGAGTAATGGGGAATTTCTTTTTACTGGCCATTGATATAATGGAGATTCAATCAGCCATATCCCACATTGGGGCTTTATCAGTGGTGACTCTACTGGAATAAACTGCCAAGTTTATTCAGATTTGTTCTCCTTTAGATATCGCCCTCAGATTTGTTCTCCTTTAGGAGAGCCTGCGTGGCACTGCTGTTTCTAAGGACCATCTGTGGAATGTTCAATTTAGCGCAAGTATTAAGATTGGTTTATTTAAGACAGGTATTTTAATTTAAAATTGGCTTTAATCTGGTCGACATATTATGCATACGGTAAGGAGTCACCTTGGGAGGGAAGGTCGCATGGTACAGCCCGATCTCATCAGATCTCAGAAGCTAAGCAGGGCTGGTATTTGGTTGGGAGACCACCACAGAAGGCTCTGCAGTGGAAGTCAATGGCAAACCATGTGTGTTTTTCTCTTGCCTTGCAAGCCCTTTGCTGGGGTCACTGTAAATTTTTTGCAACTTAATGGCACTTAACGTACATTCATATGGAGTCACCTTAAGCAACAAGTGAAAGGTAGTATATCAATATTGTTTTTTATGGCTGGTTTTTTTATTGGTCTGTTAACATTTTTTTTTGCTGTTTAATGATTTTATCGTGTTTTATTTTGTGAGTTGCCTGACTTTCTGTCTGTCTGTCTGTCTGTTTATCTATCTATCTATCCTCATCTATCCTCATCTATCCTCTCTATCTATCTATCTCTCTATCTCTCTATCTTTCTATCTATCTATCTATCTATATCTATCTATCTATCTATCTATCTATCTATCTATCATCTATCTATCTATCTATCTATCCTATCATCTATCTATCAATCATCCTTCTATCTATCATCTATCTATACATCTCCATTACGGTATGACAAGATTCACTGGAAGAGACCATAGTAATATGAAAAGTTGAAGGCAGTAGGAAAGGAATACCCAGCATGTATTCCTGAAGCCGTTGCCTTCAGTTTGCAAGACCTGTTAATGATAGACACCCTTAGAGGTTGTTAATTCATAGCATTGCCATAAATTGAAAGTGACTTGGTGGCATTTAACACACAAAGGTATGTTGATGATCTACATTCTTCTATCATCCTTACTTTTCAGTGCATTAGTAACAGGCCACCTCTACCAGGTACCTGTGTGTGTGTGTGTGTTTGTCAAGTCACCGGCAACTCATGGCAACAATATGTATCAATGTCCTCCAAGACATCCTAT
>NW_015176609.1:1547-25412 GCF_001447785.1 Gekko japonicus | reverse complement strand
TGCTAGTGCTTGCGTTAGGGTTAGGTTAGTGTTAGGGTTAGGGGTAGGGTTAGGGCTAGCATTAGGGCTAGGGTTAGGGCTAGCATTAGGGTTAGGGCCAGGGCGATGGCTAGTGTTAGGGTTCGAATAGGGTTAGGGTTAAGGCTAGGGCTAAGGCTACAGTTAGGGTTAGGGCTAGGGCTAGGGCTAGGGTTAGGGCTCGGGTTAGGGTTAGGATTAGGGTTAGTAGGGTGTGCGTAGGGTTTGGGTTAGGGTTACGTTTTGGGCTAGGACTAGGGTTAGAGTTAGGTTTAGGGTTAGGGTTAGGGCTAGGGTTAGGGCCAAATCTAGGGTTTGGGCTAAGGCTTGTGTTAGGGTTAGCGTTAGGGCTAGGACTAGAGGAACAGCTAGGAGTAGGGCTAGGGTTTGGATAGGGTTAGGGTTAGGATACGGTTAGGGTTAGGGTTAGGGTTAGGGTTAGAGTTAGGGTTAGGGTAAGGGTTAAGGAGCTGCGGTGGCTCAAGTGGTTAAGACGCTGAACTGCAGGCTGTGGAAGTTCAGTAGTTCAGCGGTTCAAGACCCGGGTGCCGCAAGACAGGGTGAGCTCCTGTCTCTAATTCCAGCTCCTTGCAACCTAGCAGTTCGAAAGCAAGAAATTGCAAGTAGATAAATAGGTACCACTTCGGTGGGAAGGTAACAGCGTTCCGTGCGCCTTGGTGTTTAGTGGCCACATGACCACGGAAACGTCTTCGGACAGCGCTGGCTCTTCGGCTTTGAAACGGTGATGAGCACCACAACCCTAGAGTCGGATTCGACTGGCTTTCAAGCAAGGGAACCTTTTCCTTTACCATTAGGGTTAGGGCTAGGCCGAGGGCTAGGGCTAGCGCTAGGGTTAGGGTAGGGTTAAGGCTAGCGTTAGAGTTAGTGTTGGGGCTAGGGTTAGGGTTAGGGGTACAGCTAGAGCTAGGGGTATGGGTAGTGTTAGGATATAGGTAGGGGTAGGGGAAGGGCTAGAATTATGGTAAGGGTTAGGGTTATGGTTAGGGCTAGTGCTAGTGCTTGCGTTAGGGTTAGGTTAGTGTTAGGGTTAGGGGTAGGGTTAGGGCTAGCATTAGGGCTAGGGTTAGGGCTAGCATTAGGGTTAGGGCCAGGGCGATGGCTAGTGTTAGGGTTCAAATAGGTTTAGGGTTAAGGCTAGGGCTAAGGCTAAGGCTACAGTTAGGGCTAGGGCTAGGGTTAGGGCTCAGGTTAGTGTTAGGATACGGTTTAGGTTAGGGTTAGTGTTAGTGTTAGGGTGTGCCTAGGGTTTCGGTTAGGGTTACAGTTTGGGCTAGGACTAGGGTTAGAGTTAGGTTTAGGGTAGGGTTAGGGCCAAATCTAGGGTTAGGGCTAAGGCTTGCGCTAGGGTTAGCGTTAGCGCTAGGACAACAGCTAGGGCTAGGGCTAGGGTTTGGATAGGGTTAGGGTTAGGATATGGTTAGGGTTAGGGTTTGGGCTAGGGCTAGGGTTAGAGTTAGGGTTAGGGTTAGGGTTAGGGCTAGGGCTAGGGTTAGGGTAGGGTTAAGGCTAGGGTTAGTATTAGGGTTGGGGCTAGGGTTAGGGTTAGGGGTAGAGTTAGAGCTAGGGGTAGGGTTAGGGTTACAGTTAGGGGTAGAGCTAGAGCTAGGGGTAGGGTTAGGGCTAGCATTAGGGCTAGGGTTAGGGATAGGGATAGGGTTTGGGGTGGGGAAGGGTTAAGGTTAGGGATAGGGATAGGGTTTGGGGTGGGGAAGGGTTAAGGTTAGGGATAGGGATAGGGTTTGGGGTGGGGAAGGGTTAAGGTTAGGGATAGGGATAGGGTTTGGGGTGGGGAAGGGTTAAGGTTAGGGATAGGGATAGGGTTTGGGGTGGGGAAGGGTTAAGGTTAGGGATAGGGATAGGATTCGGGTTAGAGCTAGGGATAGGGTTAGGGTTAGAATAGGGTTAGGGTAAGGTTTAGGATTAGGGTTAGGGTTAGGGCTACGGTTCTGTTTATGGTTAGGGTTAGAATAGGGTTAGGGTTAGGGTTAAGGCTAAGGTTAGGGTTACAATTAGGGCTAGGGCGATGCCTAATGTTAGGGTAAGAATAGGGCTAGCATTAGGCCTCGGGTTAGAGTTAGGATACGGTTTGGGTTAGGGTTAGGGTAAGAACTCTGGTTAGAGTTAGGATATGGTTTGGGTTTGGGTTGGGGTTAGTGTAAGGTTGGGGCTAGGGTTTGGGTTAGGGTTAGGGTTAGAGCTCGGACTAGGGTTGGAGTTAGGGTTAGGGTTAGCATTAGCGTTAGGGCTAGGGTTAGGGCCAGGGCTAGTATTAGGGTTAGGGCTAAGGCTAGATTTAGGGTTAGGGTTAGGGTTGGGGCTAGTTCTAGGATTAGGGTTAGGGATAGGGATAGGGTTTTGGTTAGGGTTAAAGCTAGGTCTAAGGCTAGCGTCAGGGTTAGGGTTGTGGCTAGAGTAGGTCTAGGGCTAGCGCTTGGATTAGGGTTAGGGTTACGGCTAGGGCTAGGGTTTGGGTTAGCCTAGGGCTAGGGTTTGGGTTAGGGTTGGGGCTAGCTCTAGGGTTAGGGTTATGTTTACCATAGGATTAGGGTTATAGCTAGGGTTAGGGTTAGGGTTATGGCTAAGCCTAGCATTAGGTTTAGGTTTAGGGTTGGGGCTATGGCTAGGGTTAGGGTTAGGGTTAGAGCTAGAGCTAGGGTTAGGTTGAGCGTTAGGGCTAGGGTGAGGGTAAGGGTTAGGGCTAGGGTTAGGACTATGGGTAGTGTTACGGTTAGGGTGAGGGTTAGGTTTAGTGAAAGGGTTAGGGTTAGGGCTAAGGCTAGCATTAGGGCTAGGGCTAGGACTAGGACTAGGTTTTGCGTTAGGATATGGTTATGGTTAAATCTAGTGCTAAGGCTAGCGTTAGGGACAGGGTTAGCATTAGGGTTTGGGCTAGGGTTAGGGGTTTGGTTAGGGTTAGGGTTAGGGCTTACAGCGAGGGCTAGGGTTAGGGTTAGGGTGAGGGTTAAGGTGAGGGTCAGGGATAGGGTTAGGGTTACGGCTAGGGTTAGGGTTAGCCTAGGGTTAGGGTTAGGGCTAGCTCTAGGATTAGGTTTATGGTTACCATAGGATTAGGGTTAGGGCTAGGGTTAGGGCTAAGATTAGCATTAGGGCTAAGCCTAGCGTTAGATTTAGGGTTAGGGTTGGGGCTATGGCTAGGGTTAGGGTTAGGGTTAGAGCTAGAGCTAGGGTTATTTTAAGGGTTAGGGCTAGGTGAGGGTAAGGGTTAGGGTTAGGGCTAGGGTTAGGGCTACGGGTAGTGTTAGGGTTAGGGTGAGGGCTAGGGTTAGGGGTAGTGATAGGGTTAGGGTTACGGCTATGGCTAAGGCTAGCATTAGGGTTAGGTTTGGGGTTAGGGCTAGGGTTTGGGTTAGGATATGGTTATGGTTGAACCTAGGGCTAAGGCTAGGGATAGGGTTAGGGTTGGGGCTAGGGTTAGGGTTAGGGTTAGTTACAGCTAGGGCTAGTGTTAGGGTTAGCCTAGGGCTAGGGTTAGGGTTAGGGCCAGCTCTAGGATTCGGGTTATGGTTACCATAGGATTATGGATAGGGCTATGGTTATGGCTAGGGTTAGGGTTAGGGCTAATCCTCGCGTTTGGTTTAGGGTTAGGGTTGGGGCTATGGCTAGGGTTAGGGTTAGGGTTAGAGCTAGAGCTAGGGATAGGTTGATGGTTAGGGCTAGGGTGAGGGTGAAGGTTAGGGCTAGGGTTAGGGTTATGGGTAGTGTTAGGTTTAGGGCGAGGGTTAGGGTGATTGCTAGGCTTAGGGTTAGGGCTCGTGATTGGGTTAAGGTTTGGGCTAGGGCTAAGTCTAGCATTAGGGTTAGGTTTGGGTTAGGGCTAGGACTAGGGCTAGGGTTTGGATTAGGATATGGTTATGGTTAAAACTAGGGCTAAGCCTAGTGTTAGGGATAGGGTTGGGGCTAGGGCTAGGGTTTGGGTTTTGTTTAAAGTTAGGGCTTACAGCTAGGGCTTGAGTTAGGGTTAGGGTGAGGGTGAGGCTTAGGGCTAGGGTTATGGTTAGGGAGAATTCTAGGGTTAGGGTTAGGATTAGGGTTACCTTTAGGGCTAGGGTTAGGGTGTGGGCTATGGTTAGGGTTAGGGCTTCGGCTAGAGTTAGGTTTAGGGTTATTATAGGGTTAGGGTTAGGGCTAGGACACGATTACTGAAACAGATCTATATCTTACTCCATGAGTCTGTGTAAAGATGATAAGTATCCATGATTTCTTATGTAAAATTATAAACGCAACATGGGCTGGAGCGGTTAAGGGGGGGAAAACTCTTGAGTTTAGTTCGCTCCCTGGTTGTGTGCCCAGACGACTGTATTGGAACAGTCTCCCAGAAAATCCTCTGAGGCTCTGGGTTCAGTTGGCTTTTTTCCCCTACATGACAACATAGAGTCACAAAGTTTGTGGATCAAAATCAAAACCTGATGTGGTGTTCATGCAAGAAAGGCACTTAAAGCCTCAAAACAAACTGGTGTTGAATGCTTGTTGGTATGACCAACAATACCAAGCTGGAAGCTCATCAAAATCAAGAGGGGTTGCAACCTTTTGGCGAAATCTATGCATTTTACTTTAGAAACCAAGGTAGAAGATCCAGCGGTAATCAGAGGAAAGCTGATCGCGATCGCCTCTAAATGGAAAAAAGAAAGAGAACATGAAATCAAAGTCACAATGGAAATAATTGCAAAGTTGGAGTATATACACCAAACCACAGGAAGCAAAAAAAGTATATAGATCTTTTGGCAAAAAAACGCTAAGAGTGTTAAGAATAAATAAATACAGAGAAAAATCTTTGCCATAAAACCCCCAAATAATTCCACAACTACAAACCCAGAAGAAATTAGTGACTGCTTTACTCAGTTTTATGAGAAACTGTAAAGCACTACTAATCCAAACGTAGATAAAATTCAAGAATTTCTACAGAAAAATGATTTGGTAAACAAATTACAACCAGAACATTGCAGAAGCTTGGACCTCCCTATTACCAACACAGAAGTATTGAATGCTCTGAAACAAACAAAATCTAACACAGCTCCTGGCAACGATGGCTCTGGCCCAATATTTTATAAAACATTCAACACTCAACTAGTAGATCACTTTGCTATGACGTGCAATCACATATTGAATATGGGGCGAATGCCTCCTTCTTGGAGAGAATCAAACATAATTACTATAACTAAAGATGAGACAACTCGAGAATCTCCTACATACCGACCAATCGCTTTGTTAAATTGCGATGCAAAACTATTCGCTAAAATTTTAGCAAGTAGGCTTCAAAACATCATTCAGAATTACATATCAGAACAGACAGGATTTATTCCTAAACGTACACTGACGGATAATATACGATGAACTTTGAACCTAATAGCACATTGCAAGGGACAAAACACTGAATCTCTTCTGCTGTCAATTGATTTGGATGACATTCTCATGGGCTGATAGACAGCATACTTCTACCAAAGTTCTTATTCCTTCTACGTGCCTTACCCATTCAAATCACGCGGAAAGAGCTAACCAACTGGCAGACTGTGTTTCTTCGATTCTTTTGGGGCTATAAAACACCTAGAATCAGTTTTACAACATCAAAACGCTCAATAAAAAATGGAGGTATGGATTTTCCGGACCTAGTCTTATAGTATGAAGCCATACAAGTATCTTCACCATCATAATTTCATCACCAGGTGCCACATCCCACTGAAGTATGTTGGCCATCTTATAAGCATGGCATCTATGCCTGTAGGTAGCGTATGCACATAGACATGAACACTGGTTTTCAAATGTTTCCTCCAATTATGGTGAATGATGGAGCATATGCACATACTGATCCTATAACATGTATTGATTTCAGTACACATCATGTTGTCTGAACAGAACTACAATAATAGATTGTTTGAGGTTCAAAGTGTTATGCAGGATTCATTTACTCAGTGACTGCCTGTCTTCCACCAGAAAGCCAGGCAGTGGTAGTTCTTTTTAGATAAAGCAGAAAAAAAACTCTTATCATACAAGAGAATATGTACCTTAACAGGCTTTAAGAGCTGCAGTATATGACAAATCTATGAAAAGTCAGACCATGCACTGCACAAGGCCTTGACCTTCATGGGCATTCATTGAGACTAGAGACGATACACAAGTTCTGCAATAGATTGATAGTTTTGAGGGCGTTGTACTGCCATATTTAGATGGAGCACTTTTGTTGTTGGAAGATGTCAGTAAGAAAGAGCCTGTGAGTACTCTTACAGTGCCACCCTAAAGAGAGCTGCACCCTAAAGAGAGTTGTTGTTGCTACCTATACTTTCCCTCCAATTACATCCAGCTCACAAACTGTGCCCACTTTTGGATTCAGCAGATCTAGCCACGTTGAGCCATGCTACTGTAACCTTCGTTGTCCAGTTTTCACACGCATATGTAGTAATTGGGAATACGAGTAATGGGGAATTTTTTTTTACTGGCCATTTTTACAATGGAGATTCGATCAGCCATATCCCACATTAGGGCTTTATCAGCGGTGACTCCACTGAAATAAACTGTCAAGTTTATTCAGATTTGTCGTCCTTTAGAAATCGGCCTCACATTTGTTCTCCTTTAGGAGAGCCTGCGTGGCACTGCTCTTTCAAAGGACCATCTGTGGAACGTTCAATTTAGTGCAAGCATTGAGATTGGTTTATTTAAGAATGACATTTCAATTTTAAATTGGCTTTAATCTGGTTGACATATTATGCATACAGTAAGGAGTCACCTTGGGAGGGAAGCTCACATGGTACAGCCCGATCTCATCAGATCTCACAAGCTACACAGGGCTGGTATTTGGATGGGAGACCACCACAGAAGGCTCTGCAGAGGAGAGTCAATGGCAAACCATCTGTGTTATTAACGTGCCTTCCAAGCCCTTTGCTGGGGTCACTGTAAATTGTTTGCAACTTAAAGCACTTAACGTACATACATATGGAGCCACCTTAAGCCACAAGTGAAAGGTAGTATATCAATATTGTTTTTTATGGCTGTTTTTTTACTTGTCTGTTAACATTGTTTTTGTGCTGTTTGTTTAATGATTTTATCATGTTTTATTTATTGAGTTGCCTCAGGCATGTCTGTCTGTCTGTCTATTTATCATCTATCATCTATCTATCATGTATCTATCTCCATTACGGTATGACAAGATTCACTGGAAGAGACAATAGTACTAGAATACAGACCCAGATACAAGAGGAGAGGCCAGACAACCCACAGGTAGTCAATCTCTTCAAAGTGCAGCTGACAGAGCTAGCTGTATTCTTGAGGTGTGAACCTCTTTCCTGACCTTAATTCCCTGTCCTGTCCTAAACAATTGTCGTTCTTTTCAAAATAGAATGGTGGGAGTTGTTCTGGCTAGTACTCTGTCCCAAGGTTGTCTCCAAATGTACACTGCTCTCATACTCCGATCCATACTCATCAGATCCATAGAACACATTAAAGGTCTGATGTTCTATGCATCTCATGATTCTACTTATAGAGACAGCAGAGATGGAAGTGACACAGATAAAGACATAGAAATGTTTAAAGAGAAGACAAGGGAGAGTATAAGTGATAGGGACCTCTCTGAACGTTTGGAAGATTTGGATAAGGATATTCATAAACACTTATTAGAATTAAAAGTTGTCAAACTCCACAAATTTCAGAGAGACGATGGATTATGAATAAGGTAGGGCTAGTGTTAGGGTTAGAATACGGTTTGCGTTGGGGTTAGGGTTACGGTTAGAATAGGGTTAGGGTAAGGGTTAGGGTTAGGGTTAGGGGTAGTGCGATGGCTAGGGTTAGGGTTAGAATAGGTTTAGGGTTACGGCTAGGGCTAAGGCTACAGTTAGGGTTAGGGCTAGGGCTAGGGTTAGGGTTGGGGCTAGGGATAGGGTTAGGTTTAGGGCTAGAGCTACAGCTAGGGGTAGGGCTAGGGTTAGGGTTAATATAAGGTTAGGGTTAGGGTGGGGCTAGGGTTAGGGATAGGGTTTGGGCCTCTGGTTAAATTTAGGGCTGGGGCTTGGGTTACGGTTAGGACACGGTTAGGGTTAGGGCTAGGGCTAGGGCTAGGTTTAGAACACGGTTGGGGTTAGGGTTAGGGCTAGGTTTTGGTCTAGAGCTATAGCTAAGGATGAGGTTAGGCTTAGGATTAGGTTTAAGGCTAGGGTTAGGGCTAGGGTTAGGGTTAAGGGCAGGGTTAGGGTTTGGGCTAGGGTTAGTTTTAGGGTGAGGCCTAGGGCTACGGCTAGGATTAAAGTTAGGTTTAGGGCAAGGTGTTAGGCTTGCATTTTGGTTAGGGTTAGGTTTAGTGTAGGGTTAGGGCAAGGGTTAGGGTTAGGGTGAGGGCTAGGGCTAGGGCTAGGGTTAGGGATAGGGGTAGGGCCAGGGTTAGGGTTAGGGTGAGGGCTAGGGCTAGGGTTAGGGGTAGGGCTATGGTTAGGGTTAGGGCTAGCTCTAGGGTTAGGGTTATGGTTACGATATTATTAGGGTTAGGGCTAGGGCTAGTTTTAGGTTTAGGGTTAGGGCTAAGGCTAGTGTTATGGTTAGGGTTAGGGTTGGTGCTAGGTCTAGGGTTAAGGTTAGAACAGGGTTACAGTAAGGTTTAGGGCTAGCATTAGGGCTAGGGCTAGGGTTAGGGTTAGGGTTATAATAGGGTCAGGGTAAGGATTAGGGTTAGGGCTAGGGCTAGTTTTAGTTTTAGGGTTAGGGTTATGATTAGGTTTAGGGTTAGGGCTAAGGCTAGTGTTATGGTTAGGGTTAGGGTTGGTGCTAGGTCTAGGGTTAAGGTTAGAACAGGGTTACAGTAAGGTTTAGGGCTAGCATTAGGGCTAGGGCTAGGGTTAGGGTTAGGGTTATAATAGGGTCAGGGTAAGGATTAGGGTTAGGGCTAGGGTTAGGTTTAGGATTAGGGTTAGGATTAGGGTTAGGGCTAGGGCTAGGGCTAGGGATAGGGTTAGGGCTAGGGTTAGGTTTAGGATTAGGGTTAGGATTAGGGTTAGGGCTAGGGCTAGGGCTAGGGATAGGGTTAGGGCTAGGTTTAGGTTTAGGGTTAGGGCTAAGGCTAGCATTAGAATTAGGGTTCGGGCCAGGGCTAGGGTTAGGGTTAGGGTTATAATAGGGTCAGGGTAAGGATTAGGGTTAGGGCTAGGGCTTGGGTTAGGATTAGGGTTAGGGTTAAGGCTAGGGTTAGGGCTTGCATTAGGGCGAGGGCTAGGGTTAAAGTTAGGCGTTGGGCTAGGGTTAGGGTTAGGCCTAGGGTGATGGCTAGGGTTAGGGATAGAATAGGGTTAGGATTACGGCTAGGGCTAAGGCTACAGTTTGGGTTCGGGTTAGGGCTCGGGTTAGGATATGGTTGGGTTTAGTGTTAGGGTTTGTGTTAGGGTGGGTCTAGGGTTGGGGTTTGAGTTAGGGATAGGACTATGGTTAGTGTTAGGGTTAAGGTTAGGCTTAGGGCTAGTGCTAGGTTTAGGGTTAGGGCTAAGGATCACGTTAGGGTAAGGGTTAGGGTTGGAGCTAGGGCTAGGGTTAGGGCTACAGCTACAGCTAGGGCTAGGGCTAGGGTTAGCGTTAGGATAGGGCTAGGGTTAGAGTTATCGTTAGGGTTAGGGTTAGGGCTAGTGTTAGGGCTAGTGGTAGGGTTTGTGTTAGGGTTAGAACTAAGGCTAGCGTTAGGGTTAGTGTTAGGGTTGGGGCTAGGGTTAAAGTTAGGGTTAGGGTTGGCTAGAGCTAGAGCTACCGGTAGTGCTAGTGTTAGGGTTAGGAAAGCAATAGGGTTAGGGTTAGTGTTAGGATAGGTTTAGGGGTAGGGGTAGGGCTAGCATTACGGTTAGGGTTAGGGCTAGTGCTAGTGGGTTAGGTTTCTTGTTAGGATAGGATAAGTGTTAGGGCAAGGGTTAGGGATAGGGATAGGGTTAGGTATAGGCCTAGGGTTTGGGTTTGGGTTAGGGTTAGGATTAGGGTTACGACTAGGGCTAGGTTTAGGGCTAGGGTTAGGGTTAGAATAGGGTTAGGGTAAGGGTTAGGATTAGGGTTAGGGTTACGGTTAGTTTTAGGGCTAGCATTAGGGTTTGGGTTAGGGCTAGGGCGATGGCTAGGGTTAGGTTTAGGATAGGGTTATGTTTACAGCTAGGGATAAGGCTACCATTAGGGTTAGTGCTAGGGTTAGGGCTCGGGTTAGGGTTAGGATACAGTTTGGGTTAGGATTAGGGTTTGGGTGGGGCTAGGGTTAGGGTTAGGGCTAGGGTTAATGTTAGGGCTGGGGCTTGGCTTACGGTTAAAACATGGTTAGGGTTAGGGCTAGGGCTATGTTTAGAACACGGTTAGGGATAGGGTCTGGGTTAGGGCTAGGTTTAGGTCTAGAGCTATAGCTAAGGTTAAGGTTAGGCTTAGGATTAGGTTTAAAGCTAGGGTTAGTTTTAAGGGCAGGGTTGGGGTTAGGGTTTCGGCTAGGGTTCGGGATAGGGATAGGTTTAGGGTTAGGCCTAGGGTTAGGGTTGGGGCTAGGGCTAGGGCAATGGCTAGGGTTAGGGTTAGGATAGGGTTAGTGTTACGGCTAGGGCTAAGGCTACTGTTTTGGTTAGGGTTAGGCGTAGGGTTAGAGTTAGGATACGGTTTGGTTTAGGGTTAGGGTTAGTGTTACAGTTGGGCTAGGGTTTGGGTTAGGGCTAGGGTTAGGGCTAGAGCTAGAGCTTGGGGTAATGCTACGGTTATGGTTATGGTTAGGGTTAGGGTTAGTATAGGATTAGGGTTAGGTTTAGGGCTAGGGCTAGGGTTGGGGTTAGGTTTAGGGCTAGAGCTAGGGATAGGACTAGGGCTAGGGTTAGGGTTAGGGTTAGGTTTAGGGCTAGGGTTAGGGCTATTATTAGGGTTAGGGCTAGGGCTAGTACTAGGGTTAGGCTATGGATATGATTAGGGTTAGGGCTAGGGCTAGGGCTAGGGCTAGGGCTAGGGTTAGGATTAGGGCAGGGTTAGGGCAAGGGCTAGGGTTAGGGTTAGCATAAGGGTTAGGTTAGGGTTAGGGTTGGGATTAGGGCTAGGGCTAGGGTTAGGTTCAGGGTAAGGCTTAGTGCTAGGGTTAGAGTTAGGGCTACGGTTAGTTTTAGGGTTAGGGCGAGGGTTAGGGTAAGGGCTAGGATTAGGGTTAGGGCTAATTCTAGGGTTAGGTTAGGGTTAGGGCGAAGGCTAGAATAACGGATAGGTTAGGTTTGGGGTTAGGGTTATGGTTACGATAGGATTAGGGTTAGGGCTAGTTCTAGGGTTAGGGCGAGGGCTAGGGTTAGGGTTAGGGTTAGGGTGAGGGTTAGGGCTAGGGTCAGGGTTAGGGAGAGGGCTAGGGTTTGGGTTAGGATTAGGGTTAGCTTTAGGGCTAGGGCGATGGTTAGGGTTAGAGTTTGGGCTACGGCTAGAGTTAGGGTTATGGTCATGATAAAGGCTATGAGATCATTACTGAATCAGATCTATATCTTACTCTATGAGTCTGTGTAAAGATGATAAATATCCATGATTTCTTCTGTAAAATTATAAACGCAACATGGGTGGGAGCAGTTAAGGGGGGGGAACCTCTTGAGTTTAGGTCGCTCCCTGGTTGTGTGCCCAGACGTCTGTATTGGAACAGTCACCTAGAAAATCCTCGGGCTCTGGGTTCAGTTGGTTTTGTTTTTCTATGTGACAATATAGAGTCACAAAGTTTGTGGATTATTAATCAAAATCAAAACCTGACGTGGTGTTCATGCAAGAAAGGCAGTTAAAACCTCAAAACTAAGTGGTGAATGCTATTTGGTATGACCAACAATACCAAGCTGGAAGCTCATCAAAATCAGAATGGGTTGCAATCTTATTTGCCAAATCTGTGCATTTTACTTTAGAAACCGAAGTAGAAGATCCAGCGGTTATCAGAGGAAAGCTGATCGCGATAGCTTCTAAATGGTAAAAAGAAAGAGAACATGAAATCAAAGTCACACTGGAAAAATTGCAAAGTTGGAGTCTATACATGAAACCACAGGAAGCAAAAAAATATATAAAAATCTTTTGGCAAAAAAACGCTAAAAGTGTCAAATTACTGGCTTGGCGTGTTAAGAATAAACAAATACAGAGAAAAATCTTAGCCATAAAACCCCCAAATAATTCTACAACTAGAAACTCTGAAAAAATTAGTGATTGCTTTACTCAGTTTTATGAGAAACTGTATAGCACTCATAATCCAAACGTAGAAAAAATTCAAGAATATCTACAGAAAAATGATTTGGTAAACAAATTTGAACCAGAACATCGCAGAAGCTTGGACCTCCCTATTACCTACACAGAAGTATTGAATGCTCTGAAACAAACAAAATCTAACACAGCTCCCGGCGACGGTGGCTTTGGCCCAATATTTTCTAAAACTTTCAACACTCAACTAGTAGATCACTTAGCTACGACGTGCAATTACATATTGAATACGGGGCGAATGCCTCCTTCTTGGAAAGAATCACACATAATTACTATCCCAAAAGATGAGACAACTCAAGACAAATAATACACAAAGACCAATCGGGTTTCCTGCCAAAAAGAAAAATCCAAAATAACATAAGAAACATAATCAACATTCTGGATTACTACGAACAACACCCGGGAAAACCAGTATCACTAATGTTGTTGGACGCTGAAAAAGCGTTTGACAACATAAATTGGAGTTTTATGCTACAGAGATTTAGGAAGTGGGATTGTGGAGAAAAAATTTTCTCCATGATCCAAGCAATATACACTTCACAATCTGCAAAAGTCATAGTTAATGGTGAATTTACAAACAGTATCCCAATACAGAAGGGCACGAGACAAGGATGCCCACTATCTCCTTTACTGTTCATCTTCACACTGGAAGCATTATCCGACAGAATTAGAGAAAATGAGGATATTAAAGGCCTAAAGATAAAAGGAGAAATATATAAACTACAAGCTTTTGCAGACGACTTAATATTTGTAACAGAAGAACCAGAAAACTCTTTAAAACACTTAATAGAAGAGATAAATTTTTTGGAAGAGTAGCGGGTCTAAAAATAAATTTCCAGAAAACCAAAATAATAACAAAAAATTGCGGGAAAAATTCAATCCATATGATTAAAGAAAACACAAAGATTGAAATAGTGCAAAGAGTAAAATATCTAGGGATATGGATTACAGGTAATACTTACACCTTGTACCAAGATAATTATAAGAAATTACTAAAAGAAATTGAGGGAGATCTGAATCGATGGGAAAACCTGCACCTATCATTATTAGGTAGGATTGCTACAATTAAAATGAATGTATTACCACGATTCCTTTTTCTAGCACAAAACCTACCAATATTTAAAACGTATGAATATTTTACAGACCTAAACAAAACTGTAAGGAAATTTATTTGGCAATCAAAAAAAACAAGAATAAATTTGACAAATTTACATAGACAAAAAGAAAAGGGAGGATTTGCTCTACCTAACTGGCAGCTATATTATTACGCAGCATCCATGGGTTAAATTAGAAAATAACAGATTACTCGCTTTGGAAGGAGCGGGCCTAGATATGGGCTGGCACGCATACCTTTGGTATGGTAAGGACAAAATCAAATCCAACTTCCATTTTCATATAATTAGAAGTGCCTTGATCAAAGTATGGAACATGGTGAAGAAAAATAACTATACAAAAACACCATCATGGATATCTCCGCTAGAAGCATTTACACTGCCCTCTCTAATAACAGGTAGAAAAAAAGAGATATATGGTAATCTGTTAACGGATGAGTTAGAAATAAAATCGGAAGAATTGTTATTAAAACAAAAAATTGTATTGACCCCATGGGAAAAGAATATAATAATATCAAGATATAATATAGACAAAAAAATCGGCTTTTATGGAAACCAAACAGCTGGATAAAATCTGTCTCTCTACAAATGATAAACTTATCCAAAAACTCTATATGAAATTCCTCGAGGTTCTGTTTAAAAGAGAATAATCTAGATCTTAAAACAAGATGGGAGAAAGAAATAGGTCATAAAATAGATGAAAACAATTGGCAAAAAGTATGGAACTTGATTAAATTAACTAGAGGAGTACCACTTAAGGAAAATATTTACAAGATGTATTATAGGTGGCACTGGACACCTAATAAAGTAGCAAAATGTTTCCAGAACGCCTCAAACAGATGCTGGAGGGGCAAAAAAATGTGGGGACATTTATGCATATATGGTGGAATTGTAACAAAGTACAAAATTTCTGGAAAAAACTGCTAAAAATCCTAAACAAGAAATTAAAGATCAAACTACCTTTGCTCCCAGAGATATTTTTATTAAATATGATCCCGGACACGATAAAAAAACATAAACAGATACTTATATTCACATTAACAGCGGCACGAATTTTAATTGCAAAAAGATGGAAATCCAAAACTCTACCCTCAATTAAAGAACTGAAAATTAAAATCCTGGAAATTGCGGAAATGGACAGGGTAAACATGGAATTAAATCATAGACCGGAACATATATACTGGGAAAAATGGGAACAAATATATAGCTGGTTGAGGATAAAGAAGAGAGAACCTAATGGAAGTTAGGCTAGCAGAAAGTGGAAATGACTTGAAGTTTAGGCACTGTTAATAGAAAATATTTGAAATTCAATTCAAAACTGGTGGCATATTTTTATGGCTACAATTTATGGTTGTAATAAAAGAAAGAGATGTCTAGGTTAATGGACAAATATATGTCATGGAACAATGTTAAACGGTGTATAACAATGTAAGAAAAATTCAATAAAAATATTTTCCAAAAACAAAACAAAAAACAAATTACAACCAGAACATCGCAGAAGCTGGGACCTCCTTCAGAATGCTCTGAAACAAACAAAATCTAACACAGCTCCCGGCAACGATGGCTTTGGCCCAATATTTTATAAAACATTCAACACTCAACTAGTAGATCATTTTGGTATGACGTGCAATCACATATTGAATACGGGGCTAATGCCTCCTTCTTGGAGAGAATCACA
Organism: Gekko japonicus; assembly: GCF_001447785.1. Taxonomy (NCBI): domain Eukaryota; kingdom Metazoa; phylum Chordata; class Lepidosauria; order Squamata; family Gekkonidae; genus Gekko; species Gekko japonicus. The sequence continues at coordinate 10,382 of NW_015176609.1, read as the reverse complement.
CATAATTACTGTCCCTAAAGATGAGAAACTCGAGAATCTCCTTCTACATTTGCTTTGATAAATTGCAATGCAAAACTATTCGCTAAAATTTTAGGAAGTAGACTTCAAAACATCATTCAGAATTACATATCAGAACAGACAGGATTTATTCCTGAATGTACACTAACAGACAATGTATAATAAAGCCATACATATTGAAGAGAACAGCTGTTACTCAACACCACTGGCTGATGTCATATGTCAGAAACCCAAAGACAGAAGTGGATTCATAGCTTGGTTTGTTCTTTCCCTCCGAACCAAGAGTTCACATCTTGGGGGTGCTCTTGGACTTGGATCTCCTGTTGGATAAAGAGGTGGCAGTTGTGGCCAGGAGTATATCTTTCAAGCCGTTTGGTTCCCAGTGGGTCAATACCTTGCAGAAGGTGAAATCATCCCCAAAAATGAGCATCTTAAAAACTTACTGCATTTTTGAAACAGATGACACAGAAACAGATTGTACTATATTTTTTGATATTAGTCAAATTGTTATTATTTTGTATGAAAAAATCTTTAAAAATTGAATTAAAAAAATAATTAAATTGCAGTAGTCATCATGGTGGAAACTGGTGGGGGAAGATTACACCGAGAAAATCAATATGAATCTTTGGTCGGTAGAAAACAGTACAGCTTTTCAAATTCAGAGAGTATCCACTAAGGAGGATTTCAATTTTTCATTCCTGCGTTTTTGAGCTAAACGTTTCTGTTTCAATTGTGCTGCTTTTGTGCATTTCCTTATTTCCACATACTGTTCTATAGGTATGCCATTACTCCCCAATGCATCCTACTGCCATTCGGTAGGGACAAAGCTAGCAAAGGCTGTGAGGAGGAGAGGTGGTCCAAAAAGCTAAGAAATGGCTGGAACACCACCATGATTTCATCACCAGGTGCCACATCACACTGAACTACGTTGTCCATCTTATAAGCATGGCATCTATGCCTGTAGGTAGTGTATGCACATAGACATGAACACTGCTTTTTCAAATGCTTCTTCCAGTTATGGTGAATGATGGAGCATATGCACATACTGATCCTATAACATGTATTGATTTCAGTAAACATCATGTTGTCTGAACAGAACTACAATAATATATCGAGGTTCATAGTGTTATGCAGGATTCATTTACTCACCAGTAAGCCAGGCAGTGGTAGTTCTTTTTAGATAAAGCGGAAAAAAACTCTTATCATACAAGAGAATACGTACCTTAACAGGCTTTAAGAGTTGCAGTAATGAAAAATCTATGAAAAGTCAGACCATGCACTGCTCAAGGCCTTGACCTTCATGGGCATTCATTGAGACTAGAGACGATACACAAGTTCCGCAATAGATTGATAGTTTGGAGGGCGTTGTACTGCCATATTTAGATGGAGCACTTTTGTTGTTGGAAGATGTCAGTAAGAAAGAGCCTGTGAGTACACTTACAGTGCCACCCTAAAGAGAGCTGTACCCTTTTAAATCCCATTGATTTACAATTGACTTTCTCTGCTAGGGCGGCACTGTGAGATCTGGAGTTGCTTTTAGAAAAACAAGTTGTTGTTGCTAGCTATACTTTCCCCCCAATAACATCCAGCTCACAAATTGTGTCCACTCTTGGATTCAGTGGATCTAGCCACGTTGAGCCATGCTACTGTAACTTTCGTTGTCCAACTTTCACACCCATATGTATGTAGTAATTGGGAATACGAGTAAACGGGATTTTTTTTTTTACTTTCCATTGTTATAATGGAGATTAGATCAGCCATATCCCACATTAGGGCTTTATCAGTGGTGACTCTACTGAAATAAACTGACAAGTTTATTCAGATTTCTTCTCCTTTAGAAATTGGCTTCCGATTTGTTCTCCTTTAGGAGAGCCTGCATGGCACTGCCGTTTCAAAGGACCATCTGTGGAACGTTCAGTTTAGCACAGGCATTAGGATTGGTTTATTTTAAAAAGATGTTTCAATTTTAAATTGGCTTTAATCTGGTCGACATAATCTGCATACGGTAAGGATTCACCTTGGGAGGGAAGGTCGCATGGTACAGCCCGATCTCATCAGATCTCAGAAGCTAAGCAGGGCTGGTATTTGGATGAGAGACCACCACAGAAGGCTCTGCAGAGGAAGTCAATGGCAAACCATCTGTGTTTTTCAATTGCCTTGCAAGCCATTTCCTGGGGTCACTGGTATTTGAATGAGAGACAAGGACAGAAGGCTCGGCAGAGGAAGTCAATGGCAAACCATCTGTGCTCTTCACCAGCCTCGCAAGCCCTTTGCTGGGGTCACTGTAAATTGTTTCCAACTTAATGCCACTTAACCTACATACATATGGAGCCACCTTAAGCCACAAGTAAAAACTAGTATATCAATTTTTTATGGCTGTTTTTTTACTAGTCTGTTAACATTGTTTATGTGCTTTTTGTGTTTAATGATTTTATCGTCTTTTATTTAGTACCTCTCGCACGTCTGTCTATCTATCTATCTATCTATCTATATCTATCTATCTATCTATCTATATCTATCTATCTATCTATCTATATCTATCTATCTATCTATCTATATCTATCTATCTATCTATCTATATCTATCTATCTATCTATCTATATCTATCTATCTATCTATCTATATCTATCTATCTATCTATCTATATCTATCTATCTATCTATCTATCTATCTATCTATCTATCTATCTATCTATCTATCTATCTATCTATCTATCTATCATCTATCTATATCTCCATTATGGTATGACAAGATTCACTGGAAGAGACCATAGTACAAGGAAAAGTTGAAGGCAGTAGGAAAGGAATACCCAGCCTGTGGTGGATTGACTCAATAAAGAAAGCGGTTGCCTTCAGTTTGCAAGACCTGTTAATGATAGACTTCCTTAAAGGTTGTTAATTCATAGGATTGCCATAAATTGAAAGTGATTTGGTGGCATATAACACACACAGGTGTGTTGATGATCTACATTCTTCAATCATGCTTACTTTTCAGTGCATTGGTAACAGGCCACCTCTACCAGGTACCTGTGTGTGTATATGTGTGTGTTAAGTGTCATCAAATCTTGTTGCATTTTCTTCTTTTCCTGCTGCCTAAATCATTTAATTTCCTCACTTGCCCCTCCATGACCTGGAGAAGAATCAACTTCACATATAGCATTTTGCTAGGCAGATGGAAATAAAACTCCACCACCATAGTTATTGCACACAGGTATAGACCCTGGGGATCTACATAAGCAATGGTATCAACAGCCAAGTTTGGAGTCAGGTTGAATTTGCCCACAATACTGGTAGCTTGAGAAGACAAGAGTTCCTGGAAAAGACAATAATGCTAAGAAAAGAGGAAGGCAGCAGGAAAAGAGGAAAACCCAACAAGACATGGACTGAAAATAAAGGAAGCCACAGCCCTCGGTTTGCAAGACCTGAGCGACGCTGATAATGATAGGATGTCTTTGAGGACATTGATTCATATGGTTGCCATGAGTTTCCAGTGACTTGATGGCACTTAACACACACACACACACACATACATACAAAGGTTCCTGTTAGAGGTGGCCTGTTACCAATGCACTGAATGTAGATCACCAATACACCTGTGTGTGCTATATGCCACCAAGTCACTTTCAATTTATGGCAATCTTATGAATTAACAACCTCTAAGGGAATCTATCATTAACAGGTCTTGCAAACTGAATGCAACGGCTTTCTTTATTGACTCAATCCATCACAAGCTGGGTATTCCTTTCCTACTGCCTTCAACTTCTCGTCTCTTCCAATGAATCTTGTCATACCGTAATGGAGATAGATAGATAGATAGATAGATAGATAGATAGATGATAGATAGATAGATAGATAGATAGATAGATAGATAGACAGACAGACAGACAGACAGACAGACAGACAGACAGACAGACAGACAGACAGACAGACAGACAGACAGACAGACAGACAGACAGACAGACAGACAGACAGACAGACAGACAGACAGACAGACAGACAGACAGACAGACAGACAGACAGACAGACAGACAGACAGACAGACAGACAGACAGACAGACAGACAGACAGACAGACAGACAGACAGACAGACAGACAGACAGACAGACAGACAGACAGACAGACAGACAGACAGACAGACAGACAGACAGACAGACAGACAGACAGACAGACAGACAGACAGACAGACAGACAGACAGACAGACAGACAGACAGACAGACAGACAGACAGACAGACAGACAGACAGACAGACAGACAGACAGACAGACAGACAGACAGACAGACAGACAGACAGACAGACAGACAGAGAGACAGACAGACAGACAGACAGACAGACAGACAGATGTGCCAGAGGCAACTCACTAAAAAAAAGACGATAAAATCTTTAATACAAAAAGCACAAAGACAATGTTAACAGACCTTTCACTTGTGGCTTAAGGTGGCTCCATATGTATGTACGTTAAGTGCTGTTAAGTTGCAAACAATTTACAGTGACCCCAGCAAAGGGCTTGCGAGGCTGGTGAAGAGCACAGATGGTTTGCCATTGACTTCCTCTGCCGAGCCTTCTGTCCTTGTCTCTTATTCAAATACCAGCCTTGCTTAGCTTCTGAGAACTGATGAGATTGGGCTGTACCATGTGACCTTCCCTCCCAAGGTGAATCCTTACTGTATGCATAATACGTCCACCAGATTAAAACCAATTTAAAATTGAAATATATTTCTTAAATAAACCAATCTGAATGCCTTCACAAAATTGAACGATCCACAGATGGTCCTTTGAAATAGCAGTGCCACGCAGGATCTCCTAAAGGAGAACAAATCTGAGGCCGATTTCTACAGGGGAACAAATCTGAATAAACCTTTCAGTTTATTCCAGTGGAGTCACCACTGATAAAGCCCTAATGTGGGATACGGCTGATCTAATCTCCATTATGACAATGGCCAGTAAAAAAAAAATCCCCATTACTCGTATTCCCAATTACTACATATGGGTGTGAAAGTTGGACAACGAAGGTTACAGTAGCATGGCTCAACGTGGCTAGATCCGCTGAATCCAAAAGTGGGCACAATTTGTGAGCTGGATGTAATTGGGGGGGAAAGTATAGCTAGCAACAACAACAACTTGTTTTTCTAAAAGCAACTCCAGATCTCAGAGAAAGCAGAGAATGCAGAGAAAGCAGAGAAAGCAGAGAAAGTCAATTGTAAATCAATAGGATTAAAAAGGGTGCAGCTCTCTTTAGGGTGGCACTGTAGGAGTACTCACAGGCTCTTTCTTACTGAAATCGTCCAACAACAAAAGTGCTCCATCTAAAAATGGCAGTACAACGCCCTCCAAACTATCAATCTATTGCGGAACTTGTATATCATCTCTAATCTCAGTGAAGGTCAAGGCCTTGTGCACTGTGTAGTCTGACTTTTCACAGATTTCAGAGATTTTTCATATACTGCAGCTCTTAAAGCCTTTTAAGGTACATATTTTCTTGTATGATGAGTTTTTTTCTGCTTTATCTAAAAAGAACTACCCTAACCCTAATACTAGCCCTGGCCCTAACCCTAGCCCTAACGCTAATGCTAACCCTAACCCTAACTCCAACCCTAGTCCGAGCTCTAACCCTAACCCTAACCCAAACCCTAGCCCCAACCTTACACTAACCCCAACCCAAACCCAAACCATATCCTAACTCTAACCAGAGTTCTTACCCTAACCCTAACCCAAACCGTATCCTAACTCTAACCCGAGGCCTAATCCTAGCCCTATTCTTACCCTAACATTAGGCATCGCCCTAGCCCTAATCCTAACCCTAACCCTAGCCTTAACCCTAACCCTAACCCTATTCTAACCCTAACCATAAACATAACCGTAGCCCTAACCCTAACCCTAATCCTAAACCTTACCCTAACCCTATTCTAACCCTAACCCTAGCCCTAGCCCTAACCCTAGCCCTAGCCCTAACCCTAACCCTAACCCTCACTCAGACCCTAACCCTAACCCTAACCATATCCTAACCCTAACCCTATCCAAACCCTAGCCCTAGCCCTAGCTGTTGCTCTAGTCCTAGCCCTAACGCTAACCCTAACGCAAGCCTTAGCCCTAACCCTAGATTTGGCCCTAATCCTAGCCCTAACCCTACCCTAAACCTAACTCTAACCCTAGTCCTAGGCCAAACCGTAACCCTAACCCAAACCCTAGGCACACCCTAACACTAACACTAACCCTAACCTAAACCGTATCCTAACACTAACCTGAGCCCTAACCCTAGCCCTAGCCCTAACTGTAGCCTTAGCCCTAGCCTTAACCCTAACCCTATTCGAACCCTAACACTAGCCATCGCCCTGGCCCTAACCCTAATGCTAGCCCTAACCCTAGCCCTAATGCTAGCCCTAACCCTACCCCTAACCCTAACCCTAACACTAACCTAACCCTAACGCTAGCACTAGCACTAGCCCTAACCCTAACCCTTACCGTAATTCTAGCCCTTCCCCTACCCCTACCCCTATCCTAACACTACCCATACCCCTAGCTCTAGCTGTACCCCTAACCCTAACCCTAGCACTAACGCTAGCCTTAACCCTACCCTAACCCTAGCGCTAGCCCTAGCCCTCGGCCTAGCCCTAACCCTAAAGGTAAAGGAAAAGGTTCCCTTGCTTGAAAGCCAGTCGAATCCGACTCTAGGGTTGTGGTGCTCATCACCGTTTCAAAGCCGAAGAGCCAGCGCTGTCCGAAGACGTTTCCGTGGTCATTTGGCCACTAAACACCAAGGCGCACGGAACGCTGTTACCTTCCCACCGAAGTGGTACCTATTTATCTACTTGCAATTTCTTGCTTTCGAACTGCAAGGTTGCAAGGAGCTGGAATTAGAGACAGGAGCTCACCCTGTCTTGCGGCACCCGGGTCTTGAACCGCTGAACTACTGAACTTCCACAGCCTGCAGTTCAGCGTCTTAACCACTTGAGCCACCGCAGCTCCTTAACCCTTACCCTAACCCTAACTCTAACCCTAACCCTAACCCTAACCCTAACCGTATCCTAACCCTATCGAAACCCTAGCCCTACTCCTAGCTGTTCCTCTAGTCCTAGCCCTAACGCTAACCCTAACGCAAGCCTTAGCCCAAACCCTAGATTTGACCCTAACCCTAGCCCTAACCCTAACCCTAACCCTAAACCTAACTCTAACCCTAGTCCTAGCCCAAACCGTAACCCTAACCCAAACCCTACGCACACCCTAACACTAACCCTAATCCTAACCTAAACCGTATCCTAACCCTAACCCGAGCCCTAACCCTAGCCCTAGCCCTAACCCTAACTGTAGCCTTAGCCCTAGCCTTAACCCTAACCCTATTCGAACCCTAACACTAGCCATCGCCCTAGCCCTAACCCTAACCCTAATGCTACCCATAACTCTAGCCCTTGCCCTAACCCTAACCCTTACCCTACCCTAACCCTAATCCTAATCCTAGCCCTTGCCCTAACCCTAAGCCTAAACCTTTCCCTAACCCTATTCTAACCCTAACCCTAGCCCTAGCCTTAGCCCTAACCCTAACCCAAACCCAAACCGTATTCTAACCCTACCCCTAGCCCTACCTTCTTCATAATCCTTCAAGTCTCTCTGAAATTTGTGGAGTTTGACATCTTCTAATTCTAATAAGTGTTTATGAATATCCTTATCCAAAGCTTCCAAACGTTCAGAGAGGTCCCTCTCACTTATAGTCTCCCTTGTCTTCTCTTTAAACATTTCTAAGTCTTTATCTGTGCCACTTCCATCTCTGATGCCTCTATATGGATCATCAGATCCATAGAACATCAGACCTTTAATGTGTCCTATGAATCTGATGAGTATGGAACGGAGTATGAGAGCAGTGTACATTCAGAGACAACCTCAGGACAGAGTACTAGCCAGAACAACTCCCACCATTCTATTTTGAAAAGAACGACAATTGTTTAGGAAAGGACAGGGAATTAAGGTAAGGAAAGAGGTTCACACCTCAAGAATACAGACCCAGATATAAGAGGAGAGGCCAGACAACCCACAGGTAGTCAATCTCTCCAAAGTGCAGCTGACAGAGCTAGAACTTTCAATATTAAGTAAAGGCCTGTCCTTTGTTCCTACAGCTCCACGTAATACATTTCTACTCATGGTGGAAATGCATATACAGAAAGATTAGACTAGCTGATTTCTTTAAAGATCATACTGAAAACAGGGTTCCAGAGTCCAGCATTTATAGTTTAAAGCCCAAGTCTACCTTCAATCCAGCTACTAAAAATCCTAGATTTTTCAGGAATTGGTGTTAGAGAAAATACAGAATTTGGAACCGAAAACGTTACCAGTTTGGCATGATTTGAGTAGGATGGAACATCAAGCCTTTAAACAGTTAGAGCACAGAAAAGACATTATCATCAAACCAGCTGATATGGGAGGGGCGGTGGTTGTCTGGGGCACAGAGTATACTACTGAAGTCTATAAACTGAATAATACAGCTCATTACCAAAACAGCAAAGAAAACCCATCAAAGATCATTAAGAAGGACATGTGAGAGGAAGGTCTAGCAGAAGGTTACGTAGATAAAACTAGACATGACTACCTCCTGAATTCAGAAGAAAGGGTGCCACAATTTTACCTTTTACCAAACATTCACAAAATCACCCTTTTAGGCCTATAGTTTCAGGATGTGGGTCCATTTTAGAACCCTTGGCCCAATATTTGGACCTCTTCGTTAAGCCCTTTGTACATACCACACACTCCTATCTAAGAGACTCCATGGATTTCCTTAACCATATTAATGTTTTGCATTCACAGACAGAGGAAGTTATTTTTGCCACACT
>NW_015176609.1:0-1514 GCF_001447785.1 Gekko japonicus | reverse complement strand
CCTAAATCATTTAATTTCCTCACTTGCCCCTCCATGACCTGGAGAAGAATCAACTTCACTTATAAAAGCAGCTTGCTAGGCAGAAGGAAATAAAACTCCACCACAGGTACAGACCCTTGGGATCTACAAAAGCAATGGTATCACCAGCCATGTTTGGAGTCAGGCTGAATTTGTCCACAATACTGGTAGCTTGAGAAGACAAGAGTCACTGGAAAAGACAATAATGCTAAGAGGAAGGCAGCAGGAAAAGAGGAAAACCCAACAAGACATGGACTCAAAATAAAGGAAGCCATAGCCAGTTTGGAAGACCTGAGCGAGGCTGATAATGATAGGATGTCTTGGAGGACATTGATACATATTGTTGCCATGAGTTGCCGGTGACTTGACAAACACACACACACACAGGTACCTGGTAGAGGTGGCCTGTTACTAATGCACTGAAAAGTAAGGATGATAGAAGAATGTAGATAATCAACACACCGTAAGGATGATAGAAGAATGTAGATCATCAACACACCTTTGTGTGTTAAATGCCACCAAGTCACTTTCAATTTATGGCAATGCTATGAATTAACAACCTCTAAGGGTGTCTATCATTAACAGGTCTTGCAAACTGAAGGCAACGGCTTCAGGAATACATGCTGGGTATTCCTTTCCTACTGCCTTCAACTTTTCCTATTACTATGGTCTCTTCCAGTGAATCTTGTCATACCGTAATGGTTAGGGTTAGGATATGGTTTGGGTTATGTGATTCTCTCCAAGAAATCATGGATATTTATCATCTTTACACAGACTCATAGAGTAAGATATAGATCTGATTCAGTAATGATGTCATAGCCTTTATCATGACCATAACCCTAACTCTAGCCGTAGCCCAAACCCTAACGCATTGATTTTCAATTGACTTTCTCTGTTTAGGGCGGTACTTTGAGATCTGGAGTTGCTTTTAGAAAAACAAGTTGTTGTTGCTGCTAGCTATACTTTCCCCCCAATTACATCCAGTTCACAAATTGTGCCCACTCTTGGATTCTGCCGATCTAGCCACGTTGAGGCATGCTACTGTAACCTTCGTTGTACAACTTTCACACCCATATGTAGTGATTGGGAATACGAGTAATGGGGAATTTTTTAGCGAATAGTTTTGCATCGCAATTTACAGTACTCTTACACTGCCACCCTAAAGAGAGCTGCACCCTGTTTAATCCCATTGACTCCACTGAAATAAACTGTCAAGTTTATTCAGATTTGTCCTCCTTTAGAAATCGGCCTCACATTTGTTCTCCTTTAGGAGAGCCTGCGTGGCACTGCTCTTTCAAAGGACCATCTGTGGAATGTCCGAAAATAAGATTGCGGCGTAAAAGGGCTTCCCCCCCCTAAAAAGCATCGGAAAAGAGGGAGGAGGAAGCACCCCCCCACACCAACAAAAGACTGTTTAAGTGTGAAAGAGGGGGCGACGCATAATTTGAGTTAAGTGGTTTACCTTCTGAGAGAGAAACGCGGAGCCGAGGGAGCCA
>NW_015176608.1:44687-45487 GCF_001447785.1 Gekko japonicus | reverse complement strand
TTAGAGTATTCTTCAGATGTGTGATTTTGAAGGCTGGAGTAACGCCCCAATGAGTCAACACCACTCGGTATTGTCAACTGTAGACTGCAGACCCATTTAGACAGTTCATTTAGGTCCTTTCCGCACTTGGATCTCATCCCTGGTTCAACTCGCAACACAATACCTTGCATTTATCCCTGGTGATAATAGCACCCATTTATCCCGGGACAAGCAAAACCGGGGTGACCTCAATGTAATCTGGAAACAAAAAATTCCCCCAAGATAATTACAGGGGTGAACTCGAGTATAGTGCAGAAGCGGTATAGGAGCGGTGGCGCAGGCTGTTAATGCAGCCTTCCTTAACATCTGGCCGAACATCTGTTCGAGCCCCACCGTGGCCGGAGTGAGCTCCCGGCCTGCGTCCCAGCTCCCGCCCACCCAGCGCGTCAAAAGCCCGTTAAAGGGCGAGTAGATGAATGGGAACCTACCCTTAGTAGGGTAGGGGCACCCCCCTCGTCTGAGGAGTGTGGTGTGCGGCGGCGGCAGCAGCGAAGGAACAACAACAATGGCGGCGACGGTGACGGTGGATCCTGGCGGCAGAGACGAGGCGGCGCGGCGGAACATCGAGAGCCAGTGGAGCGATCCCTGGTGGCCTGCGGAGTTCCAACAGAAAGCGGCCGGCGCGAGCAGCAGAAGGTGCGGATGACGTCATCTCCCGGCGCGCCAGTGGAGCGATCCCTGGTGGCCTGCGGAGTTCCAACAGAAAGCGGCCGGCGCGAGCAGCAGAAGGTGCGGATGACGTCATCTCCCGGCACGGCGGA
>NW_015176608.1:44473-44589 GCF_001447785.1 Gekko japonicus | reverse complement strand
AGAATGTGCCCATAGTTAGGGATCCATAAAAGTGATTAGCTCCACAAAGTTGTAAACCGCCCAGAGACCCCCATTGGGGGGGGGTTAGGGTGGTATATAAATCGAAGGTTAAATAA
>NW_015176608.1:25458-40338 GCF_001447785.1 Gekko japonicus | reverse complement strand
CAGGGCTTGTCATTGGCTACCTTCGTGCAAATGAAAAGGGTTTCTGTGGCTGCAATAGCAATCACAGCCCCTGGAGGATCAGGAGGACCAATAAGCACCCAAGACTGTGGTTCCGTCTCCCCTTCAAGAGAGCCAGATTGGTGTAGTGATTAGAAGCGCAGACTCTAATCTGGGAGAACCGGGTTTGATTCCCCACTCCTCCACTTGCACCTGGCTGGATGACCTTGGGCAAGCCGTAGTTTTGATAAGGGCTGTTCTTGAAAAAGAGCCGTTTCTGTCAAGAGCTCTCTCAGCCCCGCCTACCTCACAGGGTGTCTGTTGTGGGGAGGGGAAGGGAAAGGAGATTGTAAGCCGCTCTGAGACTCCTTTGGGTAGTGAAGGGCGGGGTATAAATCCAATCTCTCCTCTTCCTCTCTTGAATACCTGTGGCAGCCCCATTCGTCTCTCCCCCCCAGTAATCTTCAACTTTCCCCCCAACCAGCTCCCAACTGTAATCCTCATTCTTACATTTAAATGGTATTTTGTTCCTTTTCTGAGCTCCTGGGCTCAAAAAGAGAAATCGGGCTCATTCTTGGTTTTTGAGGGTGTTTTCGTTTGTTTTTTTCCCAGTGATGCAAGAAGCAATTTCCAGAACTCTCATTTCAAAAGAAAAGCCTCGTTTTCGCGTTTATTACCAAATTCGTTTAGGGGGACTTATGTGGAAATTTCTGCAGAACTCGAAAAACAATAAGATGTTCAGTGATTACACCCAACGCCTCTGTTGTAAACGGCAAAAAAAGAAGGATAGACAATAAACATCTAATCTCTTTCAAAACCATTACGGAGAAAGATAAACTTGATTATAATCTAAATTTGTTTAAACTTCAGGCATCCCGGGTTTTTTATAGCCGAGAGTCCCGATCCAGAGTCATTATGCCTAAATCTCAATGAAACTCAAGTTAGCCACGATTTCAGCGGGTCTGCCTCTTCTTGGATAAGAAACACGATTGTTAGGGGGTTTTGCCTTAAGCTTTTGTGTGGACTTATCTCCCAAGACTTTTCAGAAGGAGATGAGGGCCAGTTAACCACACCATCTGGGGCAATGAAATTAGATGTCTCTGATTGGATCAGAGAGTACTTTGGACCGGGGGTTCCCTCGTGTGGAACCCATGGGTGCCATGAATGGCACCCACCAGTACTCCGCTCGTGCCTGCCAAGAATTCAGAATGTGGGTGGGGTTTTTTTAAGACAGGGCTTGTCATTGGCTACCTTCGTGCAAATGAAAAGGGTTTCTGTGGCTGCAATAGCAATCACAGCCCCTGGAGGATCAGGAGGACCAATAAGCACCCAAGACTGTGGTTCCGTCTCCCCTTCAAGAGAGCCAGATTGGTGTAGTGATTAGAAGCGCAGACTCTAATCTGGGAGAACCGGGTTTGATTGCCCACTCCTCCACATGCAACTGCTGGTGTGACCTTGGGTCAGGCACAAGTTCTCTCAGAGCTGTTGTCTCACGAGCAGTTCTCGAAAGAGCTCTCTCAGCCCCACTTACCTCACAGGGTGTCTGTTGTGGGGAGGGGGAGGGAAAGGAGTTTGTGAGCCACTCTGAGGCTCCTTCGGGTAGTGAAGGGCAGGGGATAAATCCAATCTCTTCTTCATTTTCTTCTTCTTCAGTCTCTTTCTCCCTCCCTCTCGGGGTTTCCTTCCTTTCTCTTTTTATTCCCCCTTCTGCTGTTCTTTTGTAAAGTGAGGGGGAGGTACCATGTTTGGCTCCGCCTCCTTCGGAAGCCATTTGAGGTTTGGCTCTGCCTACTGTCAAAGCCATTTTGGGGTGGCGCTCACCACTCCATCTAAAAGAGGAAGAGCGCCAATGTGGTGTGATAGCTGAGTGTTAGGGTTAGTATCTGGAAGACCCAGGTTCGAATCCCCACTCGTGCTATGGAAGCTTGCTGGGTGAGCTTGGGCCAGTCACTTTCCCTCAGAAAACTAGACTCATGCCTACATTGATTCAGAAAGCACACCAAAAGACCATGAGATGGTGCAGTGATAGGAAGTTAACTGAAATGAGCAGCGAGTACCCAGGCCAGAATGGACAGTTGGGATAATATTGTTTGACAGGAAGGTCGGTTAACTGTTCTGGTTGGATATTATCCCCGCCTGTCAGGACAGGAGCCTATGTTATGTCCCTTTCTCCAGTCACTAGCTCTCCGGTTGCCCCCTGTCCCAGAGAATGAACTCAGACTGGGAGGCCCCGGAACAAAAAGTGAGGTCAAAAAGTTTCCAGCCGCTCCTGACGATCAGAAATTATTCTGTTTGCGTGCGGTGCATGCGGCAACAGTTACAAACAGTGGGTTACAAAGACATCGTTAGGCCGAATCTTGATTAGTAAGTTTCCTTACCGTGTATTAATAATGCAGGGGAGATGCAAATTAACTCGAAGGAATCAAGTGCCACAGCGGCGTCGGCATGATTCAATTCTGGGATTAGTTTCCGAAGTTCTCCTAATTAAATCGGAAATCAGGAAGACATAGGGCAGAGTAAACAATGACGGGGAAATCTGCTTCTCCTTACGCTCCTCAAGTGCCTGCCCTGCAATCACTCAGAGTGGAGGTGTATTTTTAATGCAAAATGTGATATTTTATGTGGTTGTTGCCATGTTTGCCGTTCCCGTCTTCCTCAAGCTGCCTGCGGTCCTGACATTTATGAATCCCACGAGGAGCTCTCTAGATGGTTCCTTTGCCAAGGCCGGGATTTTAGGGATTCTGTTCCAGTTGGCATGTCCTGCGAGCATTTTTCAGGAATGCGGGGAGGAAATTGCCTGCAATGTCGGAACTGTCCGATGCAAGAATAAGCCAGCAAAACTGTTCAGACCTGATCAGCCAGGTCTGAGAGTCAGATTTATGTTTCGCTCCCTGGGAATTCAGAGGATCCCTGGTCTTGTTGGTGGGAGCGACTCAGCACGCCTGGATATTGGATGGTGCTATGTCTCTCTCAGTGTGTATAAGTATTATCTCCTTGAGTGGGATGTCTCTCTCTTGGTCTTAACGGGGAGCTGCCTTCTGACCTCTCCCAAGAGCAAGTTTGGTGTAGTGGTTAAGCTCATGGACTCAAAAACCAGGAGAACCGGGTTTGATTCCCCACTCCTCCACTTGCAGCTGCTGGATGACATTGGGCAAGCCATAGAGTCCTTGAAAGAGCTCTCTCAGCCCCAACTACCTCAGAGGGTGTCTGTTGTGGGGAGGGGAAGGGAAAGGAGTTTGTAAGCCACTCTGAGACTTCTGAGTGAAGAGCGGGGTCAGGGTATAAATCCAATCTCCTCCTCCTCCTCCTCTTCTTCCTCTTCCTCTCTCGCAATGCACTTTGTCCTTCCCCCATTCTTCACATGACTCTCCATCAGAGTCCTTCCCCCATTCGTCACATGGCTCTGCATTGGAGCCAAATATCTCTACAGGTCTCTCCTGAAGCTGTAATTCTGGGGGATCCCCAGGTCCCACCTGGAAGCTGGCATCCCTGTGTGTGTCCACTTTATTGGGTGGTCCTGAGTTAAGAATGTAAGAAGAGCCTTGCTGGATCAGACCAATAGTCCAACTAGTCCATCATCCTTCCTGTCTCACACAATGACCCACCAGTTCCTCTGGAGGGCCAACAACAGTGCATAGAGACTGAGGCCTTTGTGAGAACACAAGAAGAACCCTGCTGGATCAGACCAGTCGTCCATCTAGTCCACCATCCTGTCTCACACAGTGGCCAGCCAGTTCCTCTGGAGGGCCAACAACAGGGCATGGAGGCCGAGGCCTTCATAAGAACATCAGAAGAGCCCTGCTGGATCAGACCAATCGTCCATCTAGTCCAGCATCCAGTCTCACACAGTGGCCAACCAGTTCCTCTGGAGGGCCAACAACAGGGCATGGAGGCCGAGGCCTTCATAAGAACATCAGAAGAGCCCTGCTGGATCAAACCAGTGGTCCATCTTGTCCAGCATCTGGTCTCACACAGTGGCCAACCAGTTCCTCTGGAGGGCCAACAACAGGGCATGGAGGCCGAGGCCTTCATAAGAATATCAGAAGAGCCCTGCTGGATCAGACCAGTGGTCCATCTAGTCCTGTCTCACTCAGTGGCCAATCAGTTCCTCTGGAGGGCCAACAACAGGGCATAGAGGCCGAGGCCTCCCCCTGATGTAGCCTCCTGGTATTTCAGAGGTTTACTGTTTCTGAATGTGGGGGTTCCCCTCAGTCACACCACGGCTAGTAACCATTGATAGACTTATCCTCCACGAATCTATCTAATCCCCTTTGAAAGCTTTTTATTCAGTGCCTCTGAATGTGGAGCAGTTCTGGTATCATGGGAGAGGAGAGAGGAAAGTTTATACATGCATAGCTGTATAAACCTTGGTTGGGATCCCCCCAGTCCCATAGTGAGACCTTGCGTGATCTCCTGGGTGTCCTTCCTTTGAGGAAGATGGGAGATCGCCACCTAGTGGATTCTTCCCAGAAGGAGCCTTCGGTGTGATTTTCCCGCCCACTGCCTTTTGCTAAGGCAATCGTGGCTTAGCCATTCTCTGACTCATTGCTCCGTAGGCTGCTCAGAGATATTCAGTGGGACAAAAGCCAGGTGAGGAACACGTCGAGTTACATCAGTACCGTTTTCCTTCTAGTGGCGTGCGCTCTTGGCAAAGCCAATGCACGGAGGCACGCGATGGAACGAGAGAGCCCTTGAGAGCTGGTGTCGGCACAGGGTGGTCGAGCCAAGCTGGCTTTTCCAGAGGCATCAAGGCTATTAGCTGGGGCTGAATAATAGATAGGAGATTGGGGGGGGGGATTCCATTTGAATGGGAAGACGTTGTCCTTGGACACCTTCTGTTTGGTGTAGTGGTTAAGTGTGCGGACTCTGATCTGGGAGAACCGGGTTTGAGTCCCCATTCCTCTGCTTGCAGCTACTGGATGACCTTGGGCAAGCCACAGTTCTGACAAGAGCTGTCCTTGAAAGGGCAGATCTTGAACGAGCTCTCTCAGCCCCACCTACCTCACAGGGTGTCTGTTGTGGGGAGGGGAAGGGAAAGGAGTTTGTAAGCTGCCCAAGGTCATCCAAGTGAAGGGCGGGGTATAAACCCAATCTCCTCCTTTTCTTCTTCTTCTTCTCCTCCTCCTCCTCACTCATCGTTCCCCACAAGAGAGGAAGCTCTTAGCTTGGACAGCTGTGTTCCAAAAAGCCTCCCAAACCATCCCCAGCACTCTCTCTCCAGTGATTTTTACTGAGGGTTGGCTCCATAACAGACCATATGTGGTCCTTGAATCTGGAGCAGGTTCTTCCTCATGGAGCATTTGCATTGTTACAACTGTGAAGGAACCATTTTGGGTGTGCTTCGTCACCTTCTGATGGACAGTGATGGTTCTGAGGCTGAAATAATGTTGAAAAAATTCAGTACATTTTATGAGGGGGGAAATGGGGGCCGTAAGAACATCAGAAGAGCCCTGCTGGATCAGACCAGTGGTCCATCTAGTTCAGCATCCTGTCTCACACAGGGACCAGCCAGTTCCTCTGGAGGTCTAATAACAAGGCATAGAGACTGAGGCCTTCATAAGAAAAAAGAAGAGCCCTGCTGGATCAGACCAGTGGTCCGTCTGGTTCAACATCCTGTCTCACACAGTGGCCAACCAGTTTCTATGGAGGACCAACAACCTGACATAGATAGAGGCTAAGGCCTTCCCTCTGTGTTTCTCTCCTGGCTCTTGAATTCAAAGGATTAGTGTCTCTGAACGTGGAGGTTTCCCTCAGTCACCAGGGCTAGTAGACATTGATAGAATAATAGAATCATAGAATGTTAGAGTTGGAAGGGACCTAGCAGGTCATCTAGTCCAACCCCCTGCACTCTGCAGGAGCATGGCCGAAAGATAGCCCTACATACCTACAACATACCCGAAAGATGGTCGTCCAGCCTCCGCTTGAAAACGCCCAGCGAAGGAGCCTCCACCACCTCCCGAGGCAGACTGTTCCACTGCTCAACCACTCTTACAGTTAGTAAGTTTCTCCTGATATTTAGCCTTGTAATTCCCACCCATCCTCCATGAATCTATCTAATCCCCCAAATCCTAAAGATGCGATTCCAGGATGTGTTGAGGAACAAATGTGTGTGGAATGTGCCCATTAAGGATCCAAACCAGTGCTAAACAGTGAGACCTCAGTGTGGTTCAGTGGCTCAGTGGTAGAGCATGCAGAAGGTCCCAGGTTCTATCCCTGCCGTCTCCATTTCAAAGGGCCAGGTAGGAGGCGATGCGGAAGACCTCTGCCTGAGACCCCAGAGAGCCGCTGCCAGTCTGAGTAGACGATATTGACTTTGACGGAAGGAGGGTCGGATTCAATATAAGGCAGCTTCATGTGTTTCATGAGTCCCGCGTGTGTGATGTTGACTGACAGGACCGGAGTGGCAGCTGACTCTCCAGCCGAAACCATGCTGCCGAATGGTGCGGAGGCTAGAGTCATGGAGCCGCGTCAAACCGTCCTTTGCAAATTGCTGACAAGCTCGATTCTGTCAGCAGGCTGACGATCCCACTTAAAAGCCATTGATCTCATGCACTGGAAACAGCAGCAGCTCTTCAAAAATTTATAAGTTATGCTTCGGAACTTGCAAAATGTATTCTTCTGCTGCCAGGAGCTTTGGCTTGGGGGGGGTGCTTTAGATATGGAAATTGGAGAGGGTTGTGCAGTAGGTAGGTAAAGGACTAAATCCGGCGGTGGGGAGCTTTGGAAACATCCAAAGGTGGGAAGCGAAGTGTCTCTCTGAACTCCACTAGCACAATATTAGCACAGGCTGCCCCGGTGGTTTTGATGCTCAGCAGAAGAAGAGAAGAAGAAGAAGAGATTGGATTTATACCCTGCACTTCACTCGGAGTCTCAGAGCGGATTACAAACTCCTTTCCCTTCCCCTCTCCACAACAGACACCCTGTGAGGTAGGTGGGGCTGAGAGAGCTCTTTGGAGAACTGCCCTTTCAAGGACAGCTCTTGTCAGGACTACGGCTTGCCGCTTGCCCAAGGTCATCCAGCAGTTTCAAGTGGAGGAGCAGAGAAACCCAGTTCTCCCTCCCAGATTAGAGTCAGCGCACTTAACCACAACACCAAACTGGCTTGTGTACCAGGATATGCTCAGTTTCTGAGTATGGCAGGAGGAGGAGGAGGAAGAGGAGATTGGATTTGTACCCCGCCCTTCACTTGGAGTCTCAGAGTGTCTTACAATCTCCTTTCCCTCCCCCCTCCCCACAACAGACACCCTGTGAGGGAGGAGGAGGAGGAGATTGGATTTATATCCCGCCCTTCACTACCTGAAGGAGTCTCAGAGCGGCTTACAAACTCCTTTCCCTTCCCCTCCCCACAACAGACACCCTGTGAGGTAGGTGAGGTTGAGAGAGCTCTCTCGAGAACTGCCCTTGAGAGAAAAGCTCTGAGAGAACTTGTGACTGACCCAAGGTCACACCAGCAGCTGCAAGTGGAGGAGTGGGGAACCAAACCCAGTTCTCCCAGATTAGAGTCCCCACTTCTAACCACTACATCAAACTGGCTCTCCTTCTCTTTCAGGAGGAGCTAATAGTGAGATTTATATCTCTGTCAAGGGGCAGCTGATTTATGGCAACCGCACAGGGTTTTCACAGCTCGAGCGATTCACAGGCGGTTTGCCTTTGATGGCCTCTGTATAGCGACCCTGGACTTCCTTGATGGCGACCCGACTGAACACCAATTACAATTCCTATATTTACAGCCAGGGGTCATTTCCTGCAGGAGCGCACAGGAGCGGAGCTCCAGTAGTAAAGAGCCCAGGGGGCGGGCACATGCAACAAGCCCCACCTCCTGCTCCCAGCAGCCCTCAGTCAGAGCAAGAAGCAGCCAAGTAAGCTGCAGAGGCCCCTCCCGGTCCAAAACAGTCCAGTGCCACCTTTAAGACCCAGTTTTATTCAGGTACAAGCTCTCCCTCCTCTGCATGTCTCCCCCTCCCCATCAGTTAGCAATCCAAAACAGTCCAGTGGAGCCTGAGCGGTGGGTGTTGCCTTCTGACACACTTCTGGTGATGTCAGGGGGTGTGGCATATACAAATGAGTTATGCTAATGAGTTATGCTAATGAGCTCCTGCACCTATTTTTCTACGAAATGACCCCTGTTTACAGCACCCCAGGTTTCGTCCCAAGTATGGAGAAACCTGAAAAGAAACTTGACCTAGAATTGCCACAAAATCTGGCAATGTCTTTAGTACAAAACCGACAACGGTCCAAGGGGTAATTGCAGGATACCTCTAGGACAGTATGGAAACAGACGTCAACTCTCCCAAGTTAATTAAGGCAGCAAAAAAAACCAAAACACAAAACCCCATAATGTGTAGACATCTTCTGGGTCCGCGTTCCCTGCCAGCACAACTTCCAGGCCTGCTACGATTGCTCTTTGGAAAGTCAGCTCCGGTTAGACAATGCGCTTGGCAGCGCCGGTGATTAAGATGGATCCCGTCACCCAAATGGGTAGTGACGGTACTGTCATGAGTCTTTCCCCTCTAATAAAGGGAAGGAGGAAGATAAATGTTGCTTCTGTTTTGCCTCCCCGACTGGCTGTCTCTCCCTTGACACTTTTGGAGAAGTAAGAATTAACTTGGAGGACCTTGGAGGTGCAAAACACAGGGGTGGGGGGCAGCCCCGTAGCCAGGAAGATTTTCAGTCGGAGGGGCACATCCCCCAGTGTGCCTACGTCACACTGGGGGTTATGCTCTGGGGAAGCAAGTCCCAGTGACATCCAGTGGGCTTACTTTCGAGTAAGGAGGCACCCCCGAGGCAGACGTGGGCTTTCCTCCGAGCAGGGCTCTTTTTGTAGAAAAAGTCCAGCAGGAACTCATTAGCATAATACGCCACACCCAACAGCAGGAACTCATTAGCATATTGGGCCACACCCCTGACAGCACAGCTCATTAGCACATTAGGCCGCACCCCCATGTTACCAGAAGTGTGGTCATCCAGCCACACCCACCTTTTGCTTGTTATTCTGTTTACCTTGTTTGTTGTCAAAACCCAGGGCCTTTTTTTGTTGCAGGAACTCCTTTGTATGTTAGGCCACACACCCCTAATGTAGCCAATCCTAATGAGTTTCTGCTGTGGGGTGTGGCCTATTATGCTAATGAGTTCCTGCTGGGCGTGGCCAACTTGGGAGCCAGCCAGAACTCCGTTCCCGTGCGTTCCTGCCCAAAAATTGCCCTGCAGATGTGGGCCAGGTGATTGTAATGTTTGGACATGAACAATCTTCCACTCTGGCTTAACGGCTGCTGGAGGCATGCCTGGACTTGTCTGGCAGGCCACCTAGAGGGAGCGTGGAGAGGCATGTCTGGGCTTGTCCGGGCAGGCCACCTAGTTGGAGCTTGAAGCCCCAGAACAAAGGTAGGCAGGATCCTGGAACCTGCCTGCAGATTGGCCCCTGAGGGCAGCCAGCCAATCTGGATCCTGGAGGCCATTTGAACTCACCAATCACATGGGGGCTGGGATTGGCTTAGGTGTGTATAGGAAGAAGGAGGAGGAGGAAGAAGAAGAAGAAGAGGAGGAGGAAGAAAAGCAGGAGGAGATTGGATTTATGCCCCAACCTTCACTCAGAGTCCCAGATCTCCCCCTTCTCCTTTGCTGCCCCTTATACATTGAGAGCCAGTTTGGTGTAGTGGTTCAGAGCACAGACTCTAATCTGGGAGAATCGGGTTTGATTCCCACTCCTTCACATGCAGCTGCTGGTGTGACCTTGGGTCAGTTACAAGTTCTTTCAGACCTGTTCTCTCAGGAGTAGTCCTTGAAAGAGCTCTCTCAGCCCCACCTACCTCACAGGGTGTCTGTTGTGGGGAGGGGGAGGGAAAGGAGTTATAAGCCACTCTGAGACTCCTTTGGGTAGTGAAGGGTGGGGTATAAATCCAATCTCTTCTCTTCTTCTTTTACCTCCCAGGGTGTCTGTTGTGGGGAGGGGAAGGGAAAGGAGTTTGTAAACTGCTCTGAGGCTCCCTTGGGTAGTGAAGAGCGGGTTAGAAATCCAATCTCCTCTTCTTCTTCTACCTGGGCTAGGACAGCACCAGGTGCAGCCTCGATGGAGGAGCAAAGAGGTGGGTGGCTGCAAGGTAGGCTCTCCATGGCCGGGCCATAGGCACTCTGGCAGGTGGGCAAGGCAAGGCAGCTGCTGATCGCGCCGCTTCCCTTCTGACCAATTGCCCCATTTCTAAAGTGACGAAGCGTGCAGGCTGGCTGCGATATGCTGCTGGCAAGCATGCCCCAGGCTTCCTCCAGATTCTAAAGGAAGGGAAGGGCCCCCAGGAGATGAGGGGGCGGGGTATATTCCAGAGGGGGCACAGCCCCAAAGGGCCCCTGGCTTTGGGCCTGGGTGGGGGTGGTATAACAGAATCGGTCCAGACGAGAAGGCATTTTGATAAGGGGAACAGGATTCTCACTTTAACACCTCTGAACACCGTAGGCCGCTTTCTTCCGTTTTTGTACCATTTGTTGTCCTTATAGCCTCGTTTGTTGTAGGTATTGTATGGTTTTTTGTTCCCTGGCCTTCGAATTATGTCATCTGCCTTGCGTCTTGGAGAGAAAGAAGGGCTCCCAAGGGAGTAAAGCAAGAAAAGCTGGTGGCAGCAGGAAAACGAGGAAGACCCGACGTGAGGTGGATTGACTCAGTCTAGGAAGCCACAACGTTTCATTTGGAAGACCTGAGCAAGGCTGTGGGTGATAGGATACTCTCTCTCTCTCTCTCTCTCTCTCTCTCTCTCTCTCTCTCTCTCTCTGTGTGTGTGTGTGTGTGTGTGTGTGTGTGTGTGTGTGAAGGGCCATCAAGTCACTTTTGACTTTTGGAACCCTACGAATTAAGGTCCTCCAGAACATCCTCCTGTTAACTGCCTTGCTCTGGTCTAGCAAACCGAGGGCCTTTGTGGCTTCCTTGATGGAATCAATCCATCTCATAAGGAGAGCCCTGCTGGATCAGACCAGTGGTCCATCCAGTCCAGCATCCTGTCTCACATAGTGACCAACCAGTTCCTCTGGAGGGTCAACAACAGGGCAGAGAGGCCGAGGCCTTCATTAGAACATCAGAAGAGCCCTGCTGGATCTGACCAGTGGTCCATCTAGTCCAGCCTCCTGTCTCACATAGTGGACAAGCAATTCCACTGGAGGGCCGACAACAGGGCAGAGAGGCCGAGGCCTTCATAAGAACATCAGGAGAGCCCTGCTAGATCAGGCCAGGGGTCCATGATCTAGTCCAGCATCCTGTCTCACACAGAGGCCAACCAGTTCCTCTGGAGGGCCAACAACAGGGCATAGAGGCTGAGGCCTTCCACTGAGGTTGCCTCCTGGCTCTGGGATTCAGAGCCTTAGTTCCTCTGAATGTGGAGGTTCCCCTCAGTCACCATGGCTAGGAGCCATTCATAGACTTATTCTCCATGAATCTGTCTAATCCCTTTGAAAGCTTTTTATTCCTGTGGCCCTCACTACATCCTATGGCAGGGAATTCCACATTTGAATCACTCTCTGTTGGGTCTTCCTCTTTTCCTGCTGCCTTCCACTTTTCCCAGCATTATTATCTTTTCCAATGAGTCTTGTCATTTGATCTAGAACCCCACTTATTTGTCATTTTGGTGGTCCACTGTGCCGGTAAAACTCTCCTATGACACCACACTTCAAAGGAATCAACTTCCAGCTTTGTTCATTGTCCCGTTTTTACACCCATACATAGTAAAGGGGAATATTATGGCATGAATCAACCTGATAACCTACTACCTGATCCTTCACTGGAGATGCCAGGCATTGAACCTGGGACTTTCTGTGTGCAAAGCAGAACCTCTTCCACTGAGCCATGGCCTTTTTCTTTTCACTAATGGACCATAACCTGCATAATGCCTTCCGTGTTTCATAGTATCCCAAAGGTCAAGTTAAAACAGTGGGGAGAACCACGTAGAAGGAGAGAGAGAAGAAGAGATTGGATTTATACCCGGGGCCCTTTGCTTCCTGAAGGAGTCTCAGAGCGGCTTACAATCTCCTTTCCCTTCCGCACCCACAACAGACACCCTGAGAGGTAGGTGGGGCTGAGAGAGCTCTCTCGAGAACTGCTCCTGAGAGAACAGCTCTGAAAGAACTTGTGCCTGACCCAAGGTCACACCAGCAGCTGCATGTGGAGGAGTGGGAAATCAAACCCGGTTATCCCATATTAGAGTCCACCCTCCTCACCACAACACCTCCATGAGTTCCTTGGAAGAACGGGTAGGATAGACAGACAAAAAGTTGGCTGCACAGCTGATACTTTCTGGCAGGCTGTAATAAGCAGCCTTCCCCCCGTTATTCCTGCGGAGCATCTTCCCGTCCGAGCCTGGTCCTCACCCACCGCAGACCTTCGTCCCCCGAGAGGGCACAGAAATAGACCGGCTCTTTTCCAAACTCAGACAAAGCTCCTAATTATTGAGCCAATCCCGAAGCAAGACAAAGAGGGTTTGCCAATCAGTCCTTCCATTGTGGTGATTGCATGAGTAAGACACTTTTACCGTTAAAGGAAGGAACGACGTTAAAAGATGCCCTTTCGATGGCCAGGCCTAACGGAAAAGAGACTCCTTCTGAACCACTTTTCTCCTCTTGGCACAACAGGGCTCTGCGGGCCCCAGTGTTCCCTCTAAGCTGAGTTAGTGTGAGCCAGCTCACAATTTTTTAGCCTCCGGCTCACACATTTTTGCCTTCGCTCAGGAAGGAGGGCTCCAGAGCAAACTAATTGATGCAGTAGCCGAATCGCTCGCTCACAGCTTTAATGCCAGTAGCTCACAAACAATGTTCCCTCTAAGCTGTGGAGTCTTGTGAGCAAAACTTCTACTTTGTGAGCTAATGGCTTTAAAGTTGTGAGCAAGCGATTTAGCTACTGCATAAATTAGTTTGCTCTGGAGCCCTCCTTCCTTAGCTGAGACAAAAATGTGTGAGCCAGAGGCTAAAAAACTGTGAGCTAGCTCACACTAACTCAGCTTAGAGGGAACACTGCTCACAAGCAATGCTCCCTCTAAGCTGTGGAGAGTCTTGTGAGCAAAAATTCTACTTTGTGAGCAGTGTTCCCTCTAAGCTGAGTTAGTGTGAGCTAGCTCACAGTTTTTTAGCCTCTGGCTCACACATTTTTGTCTCAGCTAAGGAAGGAGGGCTCCAGAGCAAGCTAACGTATGCAGCAGCCAAATTGCTCACTCACAACTTTAATGCCAGGGGTTCACAAAGTAGAATTTTTGCTCACAAGACTCTCCACAGCTTTAGAGGGAGAATTGGCGGGCCTCCTCAAATACCAGATTGTTTCCGGGAGAGAAGCAGTGCCGGGTGCAGAAGAGCCCGTACGTCACAAATGTCCTGTTGGGTTAGGGCCGTGGGTCAGTAAAGTCCAAGGCAAGAGCTGGCGTTGCTAATTACACCTTGAAGTCCTGAAATGCCACATCCAGGAACCCAAAGCAGCGGGCTGCCAACCATATGGCTGTTTTCTGAGGTTCAGAGGAGCTGGAGAAAGGGCGTTGTCCTCTGGAGCCACCCCTTCAGCGGTGGACTCCCCCTCAAAATAAGTGTTTCAGCTCCCGAATTACAACTGATTCAAGACTACAGAGAACAGTTCCCCTGGAGAAAATGGCCACTTTAGAAGGCGGACTCTTGGACATCACTTCCTTTCTGAAGTCCCTCCCCTCCCCAAACCCCGCCCTTCCCAGGCTCCGCCCCCCCAATCTCCAGGAATTAACCAATCAGGAGTTGGCAACCCTAATTTGCTTGGATCACTCTTCCCTTTCTTTTTTCCGACATGCAATGGTTAACAAATAGTATGGTAAAATATCTGTACCTCTTGAAAAATCAATAAAATTTTATATAAAGAAAGAAAGAAAGAAAGAAAGAAAGAAAGAAAGAAAGAAAGAAAGACTATCAGAATTTGACCTCCACAGTTTAGGATATATGAGTCATTAATGTCTTATGAAGAGTTCTAATCTTTAAGCTGCCTTTAAATGTATAGTTATTTGCAAAATTTTGTGCTTCGTTCACATGTTAAATTTGACTGTTTGTCCAAATTTTACAGTCAACCAACCTGTTTTACAATATTCACAAATAGTATGGTAAAATATCTGTAACATGCAGTGGTTAAGTGCGCGGACTCTAATCTGGGAGAACCGGGTTTGATTCCCCATTCCTCCACTTGCAGCTGCTGGATGACCTTGGGCAAGCCATAGATCTGTCAGAGCTGTCCTTGAAAGAGCAGTTCTCGCGAGAGCTCTCTCAGCCCTGTGTCTGTTGTGGGGAGGGGAAGAGAAAGGAGATTGTAAGCCGCTCTGAGTGAAGGGCGGGGTATAAATCCAATCTCCTCCTCTTCCTCCTCTTCCTCCTCCTCCTCCTCCTCTTCTTCTTTGACACCAAACCCTCCTGGAATCTGTTGGCCTCAGAAGCGCTTCATCTACCAGGTGGTAGAGGAGGGCAGGGAGCTGTTGGCAGTAGCCGATGGCCTAGCAATCATGGGTTTAAATTAAGGGCAGGAAGGTACTGACTGGACATTACAGAAAACTTTTTGACAGTCAGAGTTCTGCAACAGTGGAATCGGCTGCCTGGGGAGGTGGTGAGCTCCCCCTCACTGGCAGTCTTTAACCAGCGCCAAGACAACACTTGTCAGGGACGCTCTAGGCTGATCCTGCATTGAGCAGGGGGTTGGACTAGATGACCTATACGACCCCCTTCCGACTCCGTGATTCTGTGATTCTATCCCTCTTCGATGGGGTTAAGAGCGAACGCTCGCCTGTTTCCCAGCGCTGTTCCTCTGGCTAAATCCTCATCCGATTGTTAAAAATAAAAATGTGTGCATATGTTAGGGTATTTTTAGCCTCGTTGGAGCCAGTGGAGATGGCCCGCAGCCACGCTTCGACTGGA
>NW_015176608.1:24805-25446 GCF_001447785.1 Gekko japonicus | reverse complement strand
AAGAGCGTGTTCTGTGGGTTTTTTTCTCGCCCTCTTGGGTTCAACACAGACATCTTTCAGCAGCGTTTCAGAGCCACTGAGCAAAGCCGGCCTGTCATCCGCGATGGGGATTCTCATTAGCCACTCGGTTTTTTGGAAAACAGGTTGAGGGGCCTGCAGGTCAAGACGAAATCCAGACGAGACGGGGAAGTCAATTCTTGCGAGTCTCTTCCGTTGTTGTTGATTAGGGATGCCTTTTCAAGTTGAAACGAAACGTGCATTTTTCAAAAAAAAAAAATGCAGTGCTGACAAAATAGACTCTTTGGTCGGGCACAGACTTGAACAGAATGGGAACGAAAACTCTCCCTTCTCCGGCTTATAATAGGAGAGAGGATTGAAGTTGAAGCTTACCCTAACCTGGATAGCCCAGGCGACTCTGATCTCGTCAGATCAGAGAAGCTAAGCAGTGCCTTGAAACACAGCATTAACTGATGGCTGATATATATGGCCTATTATACGCGAGTGTTTTGCCTCGCTTTCATCATGCATGCCCATCGCCCCTTCCTGCATTTTCTTCCTCCCTTCAGTGCTCAGTTTGCTTTCCGTTTCCCTGGGTTTTCTGAGAGTGCTTTTGTGCCAATTGTTCCTTTTCTTCACTAATA
>NW_015176608.1:22408-24772 GCF_001447785.1 Gekko japonicus | reverse complement strand
CATACTCATATACACTCACACAACCATTCACAACCATCCCATAACTCCCTTAAGGTTCACCTTGCAACTTAAACCACCAATGTCACCCAAATTCCGATTCATACAGCATTTAAAGCAATAATAGCTCTCGAATAAAAATGTTTTTTAATCTGTTTGTCCTTGTTTTAATTGTCGTATATCTTCTAACCTAAGGCAGCAGTTCAAACA
This sequence comes from Gekko japonicus, assembly GCF_001447785.1. Lineage (NCBI taxonomy): Eukaryota > Metazoa > Chordata > Lepidosauria > Squamata > Gekkonidae > Gekko > Gekko japonicus. Next base: position 24,565 of record NW_015176608.1, on the reverse strand, counting down.
GGGAGTGTTCAGGGTGTGACAAATCTTGCAAAATGTTCTTTGCTTTTTTCAAGCATCGAGAACTATACAATTCCTCCATGAATGGGAGAGGACAGCCAATAATCTTCTGGGCTGTGATGATAGCTCTCTGGAGTGCTTTCCTATCCACAGCCGTACAACTGGCAAACCAGGCACAGACGCAAAGCCAAAAGCATACATAATCCTTTGGATTCCCCCCCCTTTCCCTGCCCCTCATAAGTCACTCCCAGACCCACATCCAGGTCATTCCACTCGCTCTGTACCTTCCTTCATTCATCGGTTTAATTTTTTTTTTACAAGCGGCACGAGTCTAGTGACATGAGACTATTGCTAGTCTCGGATTGCTGTAAAAAAAGAGAAATTACTCCTGGCTGGGCATCCTGGGTAAAACCACTCCTGCTGCCTGGCAGGCACAGTGAGCCTGGGTGGGCTGCATGCACAGCTTCCTGCAGAGAATCTGAGCAATCAGGTTGTAGCCAGTGTTCCCTCTAAGCTGAGTTAGTGTGAGCTAGCTCACCATTTTTTAGCCTCCGGCTCACACATTTTTGTCTTAGCTCAGGAAGGACGGCTCAAGAGCCAACTAATTTATGCAGTCGCCAAATTGCTCACTCACAACTTTAATGCCAGTAGCTCACAAAGGAGAATTTTTGCTTACAAGACTCCACAGCTTAGAGGGAACATTGGTTGTAGCTGCAGGATAAATACACCGGAAGGAAAAAAATAATGGTGTGTACGACAGGCACAGAATCTGAAGTCAAGCTTAAAGTCTTCACTGCTCGGATTCTCTGCAGGAAGCTGTGCATGCATAATAGGCCTATGACTTGTGAGTGGTTTAATTCAGGGCGACTATGGCCAGTGTTCCCTCTGCTGAGTTACCATGAGCCAGCTCACAGTTTTTTAGCCTCCGGCTCACAGATTTTTGTCTCAGCTCAGGAAGGGATGGCTCCGGAGCAGACTAATTTACGCAGCAGCCAAATCTCTTGCTCACAACTTCAATGCCAGCAGCTCACCAAGTAGAATGTTTGCTCACAAGACTCCACAGCTTAGAGGGAACATTGGCTATGGCACAGTGGTAGAGCATCTGTTTGCTATGCAGAAGATCCCAGGATGAATCCCCAGCATCTCCAGTTAAAAAGGGCCAGATTTTAGGTGATGGGAAAGATCTTGACCTGAGACCCTGGCTCAGTGGTAGAACCTCTGCTTTGCAGACAAAATGTCCCAGGTTCAATCTCTGGCATTTCCAGTGAAAAAAGTCAGCAGTGTGTGATTGGAAAGATTTTGACCCGAGACCTGGTCTCAGTGGTAGATCATCTGCTTTGCATGCCATAGGGCCCAGACTCCCAGATTCATCCCTGATATTTCCAGTTACAAAGAACCAGGCAGCAGGTGATGGGAAAGACGTCTGCCTGAGACCCTGGAGAGCCACTGCCAGTCCAAGTAGGCAGTAAAGACCTTGATGGACCGTGGGTCTGATTCCATATAAGGCAGTTTTATGTGTGTACAATGAGTGATTTAATTGTTGGCTGAGCAGAGCACTTTCGCAGCAAGGATGAGAATAGTTGACCTCAATCAGGCTGTGGGCTAATGCACATGTGCAAAAAGCCAGTTGCACTATGCCACATGGTTAGGCAAAACCTGCCGAACATTGATGAACAGATTGATGAACTCTTGGAACTGATAATCGAAAAACCGGGTCTCTGTTTGCAACCAGCAAACAGGATGTGAGTTTAACTAGTGAACGTATCTATAGTTTTAGCCTACAAATTCAGGTCTCAGTTTTACTTCTCCCTTCTATGCAGGGTTGCCATGTTCCTGGAGTTCCTGGAGATTTGAGCTGGAGTTCCTGGAGATTTGGGCTGGAGCCTGGAGAGGGAGGGGTTTGGGGAAAGAAGGGTATAATTCCACATAGTTCACTCTCCAAAGCAGCCATTTTCTCCAGGGGGTCTGGATCCCTATAATCTAGAGATCAGCTGTAATTCTGGAAGAGCTCCAGGCCCCATCTGGAAGTTGGCAATCCTACTTGTATGACTCAAAATCATGATCATTCCTTTGGGGGCTCATTTTTGCTTCCTTAGAGGAGCTGCGGTGGCTCAAGTGGTTAAGACACTGAACTGCAGTCCGGAAGGTCGGTGGTTCAGC
>NW_015176608.1:16186-22390 GCF_001447785.1 Gekko japonicus | reverse complement strand
TTCAGCAGTTCAAGACCCGACTGCTGTATGACAGAGTGAGCTCCTGTCTCTGGCCCCAGCTCCTGCCAGCCTAGCAGTTCGAAAGCAAGAAATTGCAAGTAGATAAATAGGTCCCGCTTCGGTGGGAAGGTAACAGCATGCCGGCCACATGGCCACGGAAATGTCTTTGGACAGCGCTGGCTCTTTGGCTTGGAAACAGAGATGAGCACCGCATCCCTAGAGTCGGGTTTGACTGGCTTTGGAGCAAGGGAAACCTTTACCTTTACCTTTTTGCTTCCTTATGCCAGCCCCCCTCCGGTGCGCATTTTCAATGTTATCTTTGACATTTCCTTGTATATGTCTGCCAGGTATCTTACAACAATCTAAAAATGAGAAGACTATAAAACAAAAAGTTTACAATAGAGGGGGGGGAACCCCCAGAGGGGTGAAATTCAATCCAGCCATTTAAAAAAAAACACGCCAAACACAGACTGAAGAAGCTCTTAAAATCCTAAAGCAGGCAGGAAATAAAAGCAGGGAAGGCCTACTAAAACCGCCCATGAGTACGAGCAGGACAATCTGATCAAACAACTAATGAGAATCCACAGGGGGAAAAGACCTAAAAACGCATGAGATCATTTAAAAACGTCTTTGCTTGCTGCTTTTAAAAAAAAAAAAAAAGCTTGTAAATTTAGACTGCAATCCTCAGACAGTTTCTTTGGGGATAAGCCCTACTGGAGAACTCGAGGCTTACATTTGAGTAGGCCCATTTAGAATTGCTCCCTGAGTAGGATTGCCAACTTTAGGTTGGGAAATTTCTGGAGATTTGGGGAGCAGAGCCTGGGGTGGGCGGAGTTTGAAGGGGAGGGGAGGGATGTGAGGCCATAGAGTCCACCTGTTATGTATTCAAAGTGACCTGAATGCGTTGAACTGTATGGAACTGATGTATTGTGAATCATCGCATTAACTTGTAATGTAAAGCTTTGTCCTGGGCTAGGATCCTAATGTAACCAATAGGAACACTAGCCCAGGAAGCAATGTCCAATCACTATGAATAAGCTCCCTGAACGGGAACGCCCGTGATTGGTCCTTATTGGCTCAACCGCATTGGTTGTTATCTGTACAGTGGGCGTGGCTATATTAGCCGGGAATGTTTAAAAGCAGGACAGCTGCAATGTTAAAGCTGTTCTGGCTGACTGATGTTGATCCGTGTTGGAGTTGTGTTCGAGTTGAAGAATAAAAGCCGCATTCTTGCTGAATCACTCTCCGACTATTTGTTAAGCTCACGACAACACCACCCTCCAAAGCAGCCATTTCGTCCAGGAAACTGATCTCTATGGTCTGGAGATCAGTAGTAATTCTGGGGGGGCTCCAGGCCCCCACCTGGAGGTTGACAAATCTCCCTTAGTGTAGGTGCGCTTCAGTCAGGCGGGACTTTCAGAACGTAGATCTTCATTATGCACATACACAGCACATGTTTTGTACCATGCCTGATATCTAATACGGGCTTCCAGTCTGGTACAGTGGTTAGGAGTGTGGACTCTAATCTGGGAGAACCGGGTTTGATTCCCCACTCCTCCACATGCAGCTGCTGATGTGAGCTTTGGTCAGACACAAGTTGTCTCAGAGCTGTTCTCTCAAGGGCAGTTCTCGAAAGAGCTCTCTCAGAACCACCGACCTCACAGGGTGTCTGTTGTGGGGAGGGGATGGGAAAGGGGTTTGTAAGCCGCTCTGAGACTCCTTCAGGTAGGGAAGGGCGGGGTATGAATCCAGTCTCTTCTTCTCTTCTTCTACAGTTCTGTGCAGATCAGAAAGTCAGCACAACAGGGCTTTGCAGGGAAGTCTGAAAATTTGTACAAAAGTGGGGGAGATGATTTTTTTAAAAACATCTATGTCTATCCAAGTGGGAACATCACAAAAACAAACAGTACTTTGAACCAAAGGCCTTACACCAGTGGTGGCGAACCTATGGCACGGGTGCCAGAGGTGGCACTCAGAACCCTCTCTGTGGGCACGCATGCCATCGCCCCAGCCAGGCCCAGACCATCATTAAAGGGTCGAATTCTCTGCCAAATAATTTTAAGTTAATGAAAGCATTTGGGATTGCTTTCCTTACTATGTTTGGGTCATCTTAAGTTAATGTATGAGTTGTTTTTTCTAAAGTAAAACGTCAGTATTCAGGTTAAATTGCCGTGTTGGCACTTTGCAATAAATAAGTGGGTTTTGGGTCGCAGTTTGGGCACTCAGTCTCTAAAAGGTCCGCCATCACTGCCTTACACTGAGTCAGATACCTCCTCCTCCTTCTTCTTCTGACTACAGGATTCTGTTCCCCTGGAGACAACAGCTGCTTTGGAAGGTCATTATGTCCTGCAGAGGTCCCCCCCTCCCCCCCGCAGGCTCCACCCCCAAATCTCCAGGAATTTCCCAACCTGGAGTTGGCAACCCTATCTTCATTAGGAGCCTGCCAGGTCTGAAGCAATCTCTTCAGTTAGGTGTAGTGGTTAAGTGTGCGGACTCTAATCTGGGAGAACCGGGTTTGATTCCCCACTCCTCCACTTGCACCTGCTGATGTGACCTTGGGTCAGTCACAAGCTCTGGCACAGCTGTCCTTAAAAAAGAGCAGTTTGTGTCAGAGTGCTCTCAGCCCCACCCACCTCACAGGGTGTCTGTTGTGGGGAGGTCCTCCTCCTCCTCCTCCTCCTCCTCCTCCTCTTCTTCTTCTTCTTCTTCTTCTTCTTCTTCTTCTTCTTCTTCTTCTTCTTCTTCTTCTCTTTGCCTCGGAGCATCAGGAGGAAGGGCCCCCCCCCGTAAGAGAGAGAATAAAAACTGAAGCCTCGTCCGTAGGAGACGTCACCTGCTTTTATTTGTAACGGCCAACAAGAAGGAATGTGTGTGGTCCTCCCCCCTCACTGCCCCCGTCAGACCTGACCAAAGTCTGTGGATCGGCTGCGGAGATTTATTGAACGGCTGCCGCACCGAAGCAGCGAGATTTCCATAAAAACTCCAGTTATTGACATGTATCCCCTCGCCTGCCTTTTGTCTTTTTAGACTTATGGTGGTTGGGTTTTCGGTTTGGTTTTTTTTTCCCCCTTCCCCTTCCAGCAGGCTTTACAAGCGGATTTTGTTTTCATTATGAGGAATGATTGCGGGGCTTTCTCGGAGAACGAAGTCTCTGGGGCGACTCTGGGTCGGCCTGGGTTGCTCTCGAAACAAATATTTTCCAGGAGCGCAGGAAGCCGGCTGCAGGAAATTCAGAAAAAGATATGTGGGCCCTGCCGTCTGGCTCCAGCCTGGTTTTGTCAGCCTTGAATCCCACGTGCAAAGGATCGGCAGGCCGCCGGCTGGGCCTCTGGAGCCTCAGGGAGGCACGGGAGGGGATTATCGAGGGTCCGGACGCCTGTGTATTAAACCGAGAGCTGTAGTGGTGATTGAATGAAGTAGGCTCGAGTGGAAACGAGGCCTTCAGAATTTCCCCAGGGAGGAAAAGGAGAGGAAATGGCTTTCCTGTGAAGTACATGATGATGCTTGGCAAGCGGAAGATCTAGTAGCCAGGGATGCCAGCCTCCAGGAGGGACCTGGGGAGCCCCTGAAATTACAGCTTGGCTCCAGACCAGTGTCCCCTCCAAGCTGAGTCAGTGTGAGCCAGCTCAGTTTTTTAGCCTCCGGCTCACCCATTTTTGTCTTCGCTCAGGAAGGAGGGCTCCAGAGAAGACTAATTCATGCAGTAGCCAAGTCGCTGGCTCACAGCTTTAATGCCAGGAGCTCACAAAGGAGATTTTTTGCTCACAGGACTCCACAGCTTAGAGGGAGCATTGCTCCAGAGCAAACTAATTCATGCAGTAGCCAAATCGCTTGCTCACAGCTTTAATGCCAGGAGCTCACAAAGTAGAATTCTTGCTCACAAGACTCCACAGCTTAGAGGGAGCATTGCTACAGACTACAGACATTGGTCCCCCTGGAGAAAAGGGCTGCTTTGGAGGGGGGACTCTGTGGTGAGGGATGCCAGCTCCGGGTTTGGAAAGCCCTGGAGATTTTGGGGGTGGAGCCTGAAGAAGGCCAGGTTTGGGGAGGGGAGGGACTCCAGTTGGGGTATAATGGCCATAGAGTCCCCCTTCCAGAGTGGCCATTTCCTCCAGGGGAACTACCCTGTGTCACCTGGAGATCAGTTGTAATAGCAGGAGATCTCCAGGCACCACCTGGAGGTTGGCATTGCACCCCCACTGAGATCTCGGGCGGCCAGCTCCATGTTGGGGAATTCCTGGAGATTTGGGGGGTGGAGCCTTGGGAGGATGAGGCTGGAGTGTGGACGTGACCTCAGCGGGGTTTAATACCATAAACGCCACCCATCCAAGCAGGCGTTTTCTCCAGGAGAACTGATCTCTGTTGCCTGGAGATCAGTTCTGATTCCAGGAGATCTCCAGCCCTCACCTGGAGGTTGGCATCTTTACTGAGATCCCTGTCCTTCCCAGGCTCCACCCCCAAATCTTCAGGAGTTTCCCAAAACTGGATCTGGCAACCCCTGGATCTGGCAACCCTACCACCTCCATCCCCAGCCGGTGGCCAGGGAAGACCTAGGAACCCTAAGTAAGGCCAGGGTTCTTCTGCTGCAGGGGGAGACTTCCTGCCGCTGCACAGTTGGGTGGCAGGAGAAAAATGCTGGGGGAGATGGGGGCAACTGGTGTGTCGCACCGACACCTGTCACTTCTGGTCGGACTCAGAGGTGACACCTGTTAGATCGCCGCTAACAAAGAGTCGGAGAGTGATTTCAGCAAAAGTGATCAGCTTTATTGCAGGTACGAACAAGCGCTTGGTCTGAGTAGACAATACTGGCCTTGATGAACCAGGGGTCTGATTCAGAGTAAGGCAACCTTGTAAGAACTTCTGCAGCAACAACAACCAAGAGACCCTGCCAGAGGTGCCTGATAGGTAGTCATTTCCCCTTAATGTGTGGCCCTAGTGAGTGTAATTAAAATTGTATTGTGTAAACCACTCAGAGCCCTTCAGGGGTTGAGCGGTCTAGAAATTGAAAGTTAAATAAATAAATAAATGTATTCAGCTTCTGTTTTTGCTAACCGAAGGCCCACCTGGCAGAAACGCCGTGGATTTTTATGCAAGCCAGGTAGCATATCCATAGTTCCTGAATCGATCGCTGTTACATAAGTATGTGTCTCGGTGTGAGAGGCGTAGATCTCACCCGTTTCTCCCCAAAGCTAATTTTCTAGACAGGTTTTCGTTTCCTTTTTCGAGCAAGGGAACCTTTCCCTTTTATTGTCTCTTGTGGACCCTTCCTGTTGGAATAGCCAACCTAATGAGGTCAGGAAAGCTTGTCTCGTTCCTCAGCACACTGATTGATTGACGCACAAATCATTTTTTTGGGGGGGGGAACACACGGACATTGCATGGGAAAACATTGATGTGAGGAAATGGAACGAGGGGATGAAATGCATGAGAACAAAGCCGGTTTCCAGCCTGGCGATTTCAACACCTCCAGAATGGCGGGCAGAGAGAAGCCATGTTGGATCAGGCCAATGGCCCATCCAGTCCAACACTCTGTGTCATGCAGTGGTCAAAACCCAGGTGTCATCAGGAGGTCCCCCAATGGGGCCAGAACTTCAGAAGTCCTCCCGTGGTTGCCCCCGAAGCACCAAGAAGACAGAGCATCGCTGCCCCAGAGTGTTCCTTCTATATCTTGTGGCTAATAGCCCCTGATAGACCTCTGCTCCATATGTTTCTCAAGTCCCCTCTTGATGCTGTCTATGCTTGTAGCTGCTGCCACCACTTCTTGCAGCAGTGAATTCCATGTGTTCATTACTCTCTGGCTGAAGAAGGACTTCCTTTTTATCAGTTCTAAGTCTCCTGCTCATTAATTTCATCGAGTGCCCAGGAGTTCTTGTACTGTGAGAAAGGGAGAAAAGTACTTCTCTCTCAGTCTTCTCTAGGTAAAGGTAAAGGTTCCCTTGCTCGAAAGCCAGTCGAGTCCGACTCTAGGGTTGCGGTGCTCATCGTTTCAAAGCCGAAGAGCCAGCGCTATCTGAAGACATTTCCGTGGTCATGTGGCCGCCTTGACCAAATACCAAGGCGCATGGAACGCTGTTACCTTCCCACCAAAGTGGTACCTATTTATCTACTTGCAATTTCTTGCTTTCAAACTGCTAGGTTGGCAGGAGCTGGAACTAGAGACGGGAGCTCACTCTGTCATGCAGCAACTCGGGTCTCGAACTGCTG
>NW_015176608.1:10516-16089 GCF_001447785.1 Gekko japonicus | reverse complement strand
CTAAGCTGTGGAGTCCTGTGAGCAAAAACCCTACTTCGTGAGCGACTGGCATTAAAGTTGTAAGCAAGCGATTTGGCTACCGCATAAATTAGTTTGGTCTGGAGCCCTATCCTTCCTGAGCGAAGACAAAAATGTGTGAGCCAGGGGCTAAAAAACTGTGAGCTGGCTCACACTGACTCAGCTTAGAGGGAACACTGCTTGGTATTGCAGCTGTCGTTTGACAAATGCATCAAACCCAAGCAATGATTAAAAGCGCAAAAGTGGGCTTGAAGCTCAACATCAACAAAAACTAAGATCATGGCATCTGGCCTCATCACTCCTTGGCAAATAGAAGGGGAAGTCGTGGAAGTAGTGACAGACTTCATGTTCCTGGGATCCCAGATCACTGCACACTCTGACAGCAGCCATGAAATTAAAAGACACCTGCTCCTTGGGAGGAAAGCGATGGCGAACCTAAACAGCATGATAAAAAGTAGAGACATCACCCTGCCAACAAAAGTCCGCATGGTTAAAGCAATGGTATTCCCAGTAGTCATTTATGGCTGCGAGAGTTGGACTATAAGGAAGGCCGAGCGCCGAAGAATAGATTCTTTTGAACTATGGTGCTGGAGAAGACTCTTGAGAGTCCCTTGGACTGCAAGGAGATCAAATCAGTCAATCCTAAAAGAAATCAACCCTGACTGTTCCCTGGAAGGCCAGATAATGAAACTGAAGCTCAAATACTTTGGCCACCCAATGAGAAGGGAGCACTCACTGGAGAAGACCCTGATGCTGGGAAAGATTGAAGGTCAAAGAAGACGGGGACGGCAAAGGATGAGATGGTTAGACAGTGTCATAGATGCAACGAACATGAAATTGAGCCAACTTCAGAGGACGGCGGAAGACCGGAAGGCCTGGCGGAATCTGGTCCATGGGGTTGCAAAGAGTCGGACTCAACTGTGTGACTGAACAGCAAAAGAAGCCTCTTCCCACCGATGCTAAAGACGCTTCACACCAAGGCCGATGTTCCTCGCTTCGTTGGTGGAGGTGGGTGTCCTCTGTGTGGGCTGTTAAAAAACAGGGTGTGAATTACCGGATGGGAAAGTGATATTCGTGAACTACCGAGCAGAGCAGCGAGACTGTTGTAACACTTGTCTGTCAGGAGGCCCACAGGAATCTACGTTGCCGTGTCGAAGGGAGGGAGGGAGGAGTTGATGACTGTGCGGCCGCTTGACAGATTGGAGGGAGGAGGAGATGACTGTGCGGCTGCTTGACAGATTTCCTCCGATGGTGTGTTAACAGGAAATACAGCAAGTCACAACTCAGGATGGAAGGTTCGTTGTTCTGTCCTTTTATTGGTCCAGAATTTTCCTCCGCCGGTTCTGAGGGAGGTCTTAGAAGGATGAACTAAAGCAGGAGAGACCTCTGTCCGAATGTGTGGTCTGCCCTAAAGCTCCCTAGAGTAACTAGTTTGCCAAGTTGCTTAGCTTCCATGTTCTACATTGTTCCCAACCTGCAGGCACCTCTGGAATGCTGACGTAGTGTGGTGGAAGTGGCCACAACATGGCTGCCACAGCTGGCAGAACTAGCTAGAAAATGGTTGCCATGGCAGGCAGAACCAACCACAAAATGGCTGCCACGACAGGCAGAACCAACCACAAAATGACTGCCACAGCAGGTGGACCCAGCCACAAAATGGCTGCCACAGCAGGCGGAACCAGCCACAAAATGGCTGCTGCAGCTTTCCTCTGGCAGATGCTGACAAATCAACATTTTTTAAAAGAAAATTTGCACTGTCAAGCCAAAGCCTTGCTGGAGAAAAGCCCACCCTGGCCCTGCCTACTTTCTAAAAAGGCTATGTGGGCACCAGGAAAGGTGTCAATGGGTTCCCACGGGCCCCATGTTGGGGACGCCTATTTTATGATAGACCCTGCCTTAGGCAACTGGTTGTCCTCATGGTTCCCTGATTCTGTGGTCCAGGTTCTCTTTCAGTGTTCCCTGGTTTTCTTATGCTGTCTGAGCATATTGTTTTGCAGTCTGTCATCTGAGTCTCAGCTAGAAATCAAGTTAATAAGCAAATGAATGAGAAGTCCTCGGAGGCTGAACACTGGTAATAGGCTCGGGGTACTGATCTGACAGCACATTATGCTTACATAACCCCTCCCTGTGTGATTTAAGAGCATCAGAAGAGCCCTGTTGGATCAGACCAGTGGGGGTCCATCTAGTCCAGTCTCCTGTCTCCCGCAGTGGCCAACCAGTTCCTCTGGACGGCCAACAACAGGGCATAGAGGTCCAAGGCCTTCCCCTGATGTTGCCTCCTGCCCTGGGATTCAGAGGTTTAATGACTGAATGTGGAGGTTCCCCTCAGCCACCGTGGCTACTAGCCACTGATAGACCTCTCCTCCATGAATCTACCCAATCCCCTTTGAAAGCTATTTATTCCTGTGGCCATCACTACATCCTCTGGCAGTGAATCCCACCTTTCAATCACTCTCTGTGTAAAGTATTATTTCCTTTTGTCTGACCTGAACCTAGTGCCCATCAGCTTCCTTGGATGCCCTCGCGTTTGTGTATGTGGGGAGAGGAAGAAAAATGTCCCTTTGTCCACTCTCTCCACCCCATGTGTAATTTTATAATTATGAGCCAGTTTGGTGTAGTGGTTAAGTGTGCTGACTCTAATCTGGGAGAACCGGGTTTGATTCCCCACTCCTCCACATGCACCTGCTGGTGTGACCTTGGGTCAGTCATAAGTTCTTTCAGAGCTGTTCTTTCAAGGGCAGTTCTTGAGAGAGCACTCTCAGCCCCACCTACCTCACAGGGTGTCTGTTGTGGGGAGGGGAAGAGATTGACGCAAGCAAAATCGACATGGCCAGCACACAGGTATAGCAGTGCACTGGAAATTGTAACAGAGGGTCTCTTTGAGTTGAATAAAACAACTGCTTCTTTCTGGCAAAACTTTGTGGTGAGCTAAGTCCAACTTCTTCACAAGGGTTGCCAGGTCCCCCGTGGTTACCGGTGGGGGGAGAAGGGGTAGAGTTGCCAGTTCCAGGTTGGGAAACTCCTGGAGATTTGGGGATGGAGCCTGGAGAAGCCAGGGACCTCAGTGGAGCATGACACCGTAGAGTCCACCCTCCAGAGCATCCATTCTTCTCCAGGGGAACTGATCTCTGTAGTCTGGAGATGAGGTGTAATTCTGGGGGATCCCCAGGTCCCACCTGGACTCTGTAACCCCTGGTCCACCAAAGTGCTGGACTCCTATCACGTACTTCTCTTTCAAAGGGATTCGGCGCCAACCAATTGGGCAACACGGTTACCAGACTGTAACCTGCCGCGAGGGGGGGGGGGGGGGGGACCGGCTGCCCGGAGAGGGTGAGGTTTCAGGAGGTGTGGGACCTCGGACAGGTACAATGCCATAGACTCCACCCTCCAAACCAACAATTACCCTCTGGGGAACCATCGTTGCCAATCTCCAGGTGAGGGCTGGAAATCACTCAAAATTACAACTGTTCTTTAGGTAGCAGAGATCAGTTCCTCTGGAGAAAATGGTGGACTTAGTGTCATTATACCCTGCTGAGGTCACCACAGCACATTGACACTGAGTGTCCAAGGTCGGGGCACCCACCCAGAGCCTCTTTCTAGAGGCCGTTGTATTTATTTCCACAACGGGCCTTTTTCCTTTCTTATAAATTGAACAAGGTGAAATTTTTAGATCATTATTCTCTGTGACCAAAGGCACTGACATTAACCAGAGGCCACATTCTTGTTTCCATGGTCAAGTAGAAGAGAGAGAGCAGAGATTGGATTTATATCCCACCCTTCACTGCCCAAAAGAGTCTCAGAGCAGCCTACAATCTCCTTTCTCTTCCCCTCCCCACAACAGACACCCACGGCTGAGAGAGTTCTTTCGAGAACCGCTTGTGAGAGAACAGTTCTGAAAGAAGTTGTAACTGACCCAAGGTCACACCAGCAGCTGCATGTGGAGGAGTGGGGAATCAAACCCCTGATTAGCGTCTGCGCCCCTAACCACTATGCTACACCAAACTGGCTACACCAAAGCAGAAGGGCAACACTAAGCCAAGTACTTTCTCCTCAATTCCTCTGAGTTTAAAACAAAATCAGGTACAAAATTTCAGTAGGACTTCATTGTCGTCCCAATTTTTGCAAATGATTATAGTAACAATAATTTCCCCGATTTTTCTTGTTGACTCCATTCCCCCAAATGTTCAGAGCTGGTTGTAAGCAGCAAAATCAGAAGAGCAACTATAAAACCTCAAGAATAAAGTTTGAGTCCAGTGGCACCTCAAGACCAACAAAGTTCCATTCAGGGCATAAGCTTTCGTTTGCACACGTGTCGTGCGTGCACACAAAAGCTTATACCCAGAATAAAACTTTGTTGGATTTAAAAGTACCGCTGGGCTCAAGCCTGAACCACAGATGCAACCCAGAGCAAATAACCAGAGGTGAGACGATCAACGCGCTCCAATAAAGGTGTTCTACCCCGGAGACTGAATCTGCTTGCAGAGACACTGGGAACATCGGAGCCTACGCCATGTGATGACATCTCTTGCCTACCAGCCCAAGAGGCACACAGGAGGCAGTTCACAATGGTAAGAACACTCCTGAGTGTTGCAACACACAAGGGGATGGATGTTGAAAACCTAACTACAGCAACCACATCCAGTCAGGCTGCAAAAGCCTGGGATACAAAACCGAACACTGCATGACTCCAGGCAGACTTCAAGAGAAGATCCCTGCCTGTACACCAAATGCAAAGACGCAACCTACTACTAGTGCATGATAATCCAGATGACAGAAAGGAAATCAGGGATCATCTAAGCAAAGAAGTTGAACTTAAGCAACTCCGCAGCATTGCACACTACCTCGGCATACAGATACAGAGAGAGCCAGATGGCAGTTTTCTCATCAGCCAGGAACAGAATATTAGAGACCTGATGAGAAGCCTGAAACTGGATGATGCTCCGCCCAAATACATTCCTACGGAGCCAAACTACATGAATCTGCAGAGCTCCCTGGAAGGAACCGATACAATGAAGCACTAGGTAAGCTTTTGCACATTTCCACTTTGACCAGACCAGACATTACATTAGCTGTGGGACTATTATGTAGAAGAAGAAGAGAAGAGATTGGGTTTATACCCCGCCCTTCACTACCCAAGGGTGTCTCAGAGCGGCTTACAAGCTCCTTTCCCTCCCCCTCCCCACAACAGACACCCTGTGAGGTAGGTGGGGCTGAGAGAGCTCTGACAGAAACTGCTCTTTTTCAAGAACAGCTCTTATCAGAACTACGGCTTGCCCAAGGTCATCCAGCCAGGTTCAAGTGGAGGAGTGTGGAATCAAACCTGGTTCTCCCAGATTAGAGTCCGCACACTTAACCACTACACCAAACTGGCTCTTTCATTAATTTTTTTTAAAGGATTTTCGTTTCAGTGCTCTCCAACATTTCCAGTTTTTCAGTCGAGTCCTCCCATTACACTTTGGGTGAGTAAAAACTTGTCTTAAAAGCATTTCACTCATTTGAAAGAAAAGAAACATTTCATAGTGTCCCCCCCCCCCAGCTCCTTCGGGGGAGGGTGG
>NW_015176608.1:5594-9968 GCF_001447785.1 Gekko japonicus | reverse complement strand
CACTTGTGCCTCGTTGTTAGCTGCCCTGAGCCTTTGGGGAGAGCGGGATATAAATCCATAAATAAACAAACAAATAAATATGGAGAAATGGGGAATCAAACCCGATTCTCCCAGATTAGGGTCTGTGCTCCTAGGTAAAGGTAAAGGTTCCCTTGCTCGAAAGCCAGTCGAATCCGACTCTAGGGTTGCGGTGCTCATCTCCGTTTCAAAGCCGAAGAGCCAGCGCTGTCCGAAGACGTTTCCGTGGTCATGTGGCCAGCATGACTGAACACCAAGGCGCACGGAACGCTCTTTCCTTCCCATCGAAGTGGTACCTATTTATCCACTTGCAATTTCTTGCTTTCGAACTGCTAGGTTGGCAGGAGCTGGAACTAGAGACGGGAGCTCACTCCGTCATGCGGCACACCCTGGAACTAGAGACGGGAGCTCACGCCGTCATGCACACCCAGGTCTCGAACTGCTGAACTACCGACCTTCCACAGCCTGCAGTTCAGTATCTTAACCACTTGAGCCACCGCAGCTCCTAACCACTACACAAAACTGGCTGTCTAAAGGTGCACATTCCTATAGCAATGGTTCAGTTGCATACCTTTCTCACTTGGTCAGAAAAAGTTGCTGCAACCAGGAGCCAAGAATCATTAAAAATGTTCATCTTGGTCATTTTGTAAGAAATTGTTGTTGCATTGTGATGCAAATTGCTCACTCATAACTTTAATGCCAGGAGCTCACAAAGTAGAATTTTTGCCCCCAAGACTCCACATCTCAGAGGGAGCATTGGACAGGAGCCATTCTGTAATATCATTTATTTGACCACTGAGGAAGGCCCATGGACAAAAACACATGTGCTCAGGGTCCAGAATAATCATTTTTGGGTTGTCACTGTACAATTTGATTCTTAACTGAGGCTATCGCCAGGGCCAATATCTCTTTTTTTTAATCTACTCTGTAATAAATACATGTATATTTCTGTATACCTGTCAATATTTAATATTTTTAATATGACTGAGGACCACTCTGCATCTAGCATTTGCTCCGCTGTTTTACCAAACCCAGCACTGGAACAGAAAAAGATGCGCATTCAAATACCCCCAGGCCAACACTCCGTGAATGGCCATAAAACGGCCATAAATCTATGCAGACGGCTCCCATAAAACCGAGAGGTCAAACAAGTGAAAGAGGCATGCGGTTTGGACACTGCCATAAAATCCGACAATCAATCAAAGTGAAAGTGACATGCAATGCAGAGGGGAATTTCTGTTCCAGCGCGGGTTTTGGTTAGACAGCGGAGCAAATGCTCGATGCAGATTGGGCCTAAGAGAATTATTGGGCCTATCTATTCAGATCTTCTTAAACTTTAGGTTCTTAACTCCATCCGTTGACAACACCCCTACTGGACAAAAAAGGTTCCCTTGCTTGAAAGCCAGTCGAATCGGACTCGAGGGTTGTGGTGCTCACCTCCGTTTCAAAGCCGAAGAGCCAGCGCTGTCCGAAGACGTTTCCGTGGTCATGTGGCCGGCATGACTAAACACCAAGGCGCACGGAATGCTGTTACCTTCCCACCGAAGTGGTACCGATTTATCTACTTGCAATTTCTTGCTTTCGAACTGCTAGGTTGGCAGGAGCTGGAACTAGAGACGGGAGCTCACGCCGTCATGCGGCACACTCGGGTCTTGAACTGCTGAACTACTGACCTTCCACAGCCTGCAGCTCAGCGTCTTAACCACTTGAGCCACTGCAGCTCCTTTACTGAACAAAACAAACCAGTTATTGTGGGTGACGCTTGCTTGAAGAAAAGCTGAGCTAGATATGGTCGATGCTCGGATGGGGAGAACGTCTGGGAACCTCGTGCGCATTGCCTCGACTTTTTCATGATGGCAGAACATCAGTACATAGGTACAGACCACGTATCTCTTGTCTGTACAGATCAATAGTCCCCGGGTGAACTTGGGTCCCAAACTAACATTCAGGTATATTTGGGGTGGGTATTGAAAGCTACCCTGTTTTGAAGTGGCCTTGTAAAGATCCGAGCGCCGGCATTTCCCCTTTAGTAGATGAAATTTATGATAATCCCAAGTTTTAATGGATTTGAGAATTTGGAATGCAAAGAAGATATTGATGTTTTGCAGCTTTGTGAGCGGCACAGAGAGCCGTCCCTGGGAAGAATTCTGAGTGGGTCTTAATTCCAAATCGGATACTGAGTCTCTCTGAGATGGTGGTGCAATTTTATTCCAAGTGTGGGGGAACGTTTCAGTGCTGGCTGCTATGAAAATTTGTGATTGCCTATGGAAGGGTTTGGACCATTCTAGCTGCAGAGGGAAAGGCGGCATGGTATAGCCCAATATCATAATGCCCCTGTATAAATCAGTGGTGCAACCTCATTTGGAGTACTGTGTACAGTTCTGGTCACCACACCTCAAAAAGGATATTATAGCATTGGACAAAGTGCAGAAAAGGGCAACTAGAATGATCAAAGGGTTCGAACATTTTCCCTATGAAGAAAGGTCAAAGCGCTTGGGGCTCTTTGGCTTGGGGAAACAATGGCTGAGGGGTGACATGATCGAGGTTTATAAGGTTATGCATGGGATAGAGAAGGCAGAGAAAGAGGTACTTTTCTCCCTTTCTCACAATACAAGAACTCGTGGGCACTCAATGAAACTGCTGAGCAGTCAGGTTAGAACAGATAAAAGGAAGTCCTTCTTCACCCAAAGAGTGATTCACACATGGAATTCACTGCCGCAGGAGGTGGCGGCGGCTACAAGCATGGACGGCTTCAAAAGGGAATTAGATAAGCATATGGAGCAGAGGTCCATCAGTGGCTATTAGCCACAAGGCATAGATAGGGACTCTCAGTCTGGGGCAAGGGATGCTCTGTATTCTTGGTGCTTGGGGGGGGGTCAACAGTGGGAGGGCTTCTAGTGTCCTGGCCCCACTGCTGGACCTCCTGATGGCACCTGGTATTTTTGGCCACTGTGTGACAGAGTGTTGGACTGGATGGGCGATTGGCTTGATTGGACAAAGTGCAGAAAAGGGCAACTAGAATGATCAAAGGGTTCGAACATTTTCCCTATGAAGAAAGGTCAAAGCGCTTGGGGCTCTTTGGCTTGGGGAAACAATGGCTGAGGGGTGACATGATCGAGGTTTATAAGGTTATGCATGGGATAGAGAAGGCAGAGAAAGAGGTACTTTTCTCCCTTTCTCACAATACAAGAACTCGTGGGCACTCAATGAAACTGCTGAGCAGTCAGGTTAGAACAGATAAAAGGAAGTCCTTCTTCACCCAAAGAGTGATTCACACATGGAATTCACTGCCGCAGGAGGTGGCGGCGGCTACAAGCATGGACGGCTTCAAAAGGGAATTAGATAAGCATATGGAGCAGAGGTCCATCAGTGGCTATTAGCCACAAGGCATAGATAGGGACTCTCAGTCTGGGGCAAGGGATGCTCTGTATTCTTGGTGCTTGGGGGGGGGTCAACAGTGGGAGGGCTTCTAGTGTCCTGGCCCCACTGCTGGACCTCCTGATGGCACCTGGGATTTTTGGCCACTGTGTGACAGATTGTTGGACTGGATGGGCCATTGGCTTGATCCAGCATTGGCTCCTCTTATGTTCTTATAATCAGATCTTAGAAGCTACGCAGGGTCGGTACGTGGATGAGAGGCCACCAAGGAAGACTGGGTTTGCTCTGCAGAGGAAGGCAATGGCAAAACCATCTCTGCTCCTCACTTGCCCTGGAATCCCCTCGATGGGGTCACCATAAGTTGGTTGTGGCTCGATGGCACCCATAACCATAGCTGCCGAAGCATCTTGTATGGTACAGATAACGGCATTTTGTGTATTACCCATGTGGGCCATTGCGACTTCCTGAATGTCAGCTCCATAGTAGAGCATAAGGACATTAAAACATAAGAGAAGCCAATGTTGGATGAGGCCAATGGCCCATCCAGTCCAACACAGTGTCACACAGTGGCCAAAAACACCAGGTGCCACCAGGAGGTCTACCAGCATGTTCTTTGCATGCAGACGGTTCCAGGCTCAGCTCCTGCATCATCAAAAGAAGTTTGTGAGCAGGGATCTACTGTGGCAGCCCTTGTCCTGGACCCACCTGAGTTGTTTTGAAGCTGCGATGTTATCATCGTAGCTGCGTTCTAAGCACCTGGATGGCCACGGCTTAGCCTGATCTTGTCAGCTCTCGGAAGCTAAGCAGGGTGGGTTCTGGTTGGTACTTGGACGGGAGACCACCAAGGAAATCCAAGGTTGCTATGCAGAGGCAGACAATGGCGAACCACCTCTGAATGCCTCTTCCCTTGAAAACCCTATTGGGTCACTGTGTGTTGGCTGCGACTTGATAGCACTTTCCACCGCTTCCCTCCCTCCC
>NW_015176608.1:0-5387 GCF_001447785.1 Gekko japonicus | reverse complement strand
CCCTATGGGGTCACCATAAATTGGCTGTGATTTGACTGCATTTTCCACCCCTCCCTCCCTCCCTCCCTCCCTCCCTTCCCTTCCTTTCCTTTCCTTTCCTATCTTTCATTATCTATCTAGCCATCCATCAATCCATCCATCCATCTACCCATCATTTATCTATCAATCATCTTTCCATCCATCATCTATCTATCCATTCATCCATCTATCCATCCACCCATCATTTATCTATCCATCAATCATCCATCCATCCCAGGCTAGCCAATAGCATCAGATCTCAGAAGCTAAGCAGGGTCGGTCCTGGTTTGTACTTGGATGGGAGACCACCGAGGAAGTCCAGGGTCTCCACGCAGAACTGCTACCGAATGTCTCTTCCCTGGAAAACCCCACAGTGTCACCATAAGTCGGCTGTGACTCAACGACACTTTCCCCCACCAAGCCCTTCTGCGCTGGCCCAGGAGCCGGTACGTTCCGCTCAACACTACGGGGTTTAATCTTGGCTACCTCCTGGGGCAGAGCAGCGGTTCACGACTCGGAGATATCATCCTCCGCCTCCCCTTTGTCTCAATTTCCTCGCTTTCTCCCACGTCGGCCCCCACAGCGATCACAGAGGCCCGAAAAGCTGAGAAGGAAG
The DNA here is from genome assembly GCF_001447785.1 of Gekko japonicus. Classification (NCBI taxonomy): domain Eukaryota; kingdom Metazoa; phylum Chordata; class Lepidosauria; order Squamata; family Gekkonidae; genus Gekko; species Gekko japonicus. Next base: position 4,753 of record NW_015176608.1, on the reverse strand, counting down.
GGAAAAAAGACGTCAGCCCCAATCCTGCCAAGCATCTGTCCCCATCTATTCTCCGCAGGAGCTATAAACATGATGGACGGAATACATCAGGGCGGAAATAGAGGGATAAATCAAAGAGGCAAATATGGATCTGTATTCATTTAAAGTTTCTACCTTGCAAGAGGTAATGACTTTCTCCCCCAGTCTATGTCTGCCTGCGCGGGAACGGGAAAACGTAGTGATGGATCCTTCCCTGGGCTGGCCTGTTTCAGGAATGTCTCCCCTTCTGGTTTACCTGCTCCTAGGTATGAGGTTCCCTCAGGCTGTGGCTCGGTGGCAGAGGCTCTGCTTGGCATGCAGAAGGTCCCAGGTTCAATCCCCGGCATCTCCAGCTAAAAGGATCTGGTAGGAAGTGACGTAAAAAGACCTCTGCCTGAGATTCTGGCTTAGTGGTAGAACATCTGCTTGGCCTCCAGAAGGTGCCAATTTCAATCCCTGCCATTGCCAATTGAACAGGATTTGGAAATAAGTGATGGGAAAGATCTTGGCCTGAGCACCTGGCTCAGTGGCGGAGCCTCTGCTCGACATGCAGGAGGTCCCAGGTTCAGTCCCTGGCTTCTCCAGATCAAAAGACCAGTCAATAGGTGATGACAACGACCTTGACTTGAGGACCTAGATGGCAGAGGCTCTGCTTGGCATGCAGAAGGTCCCAGGTTCAATCCCCGGCATCTCCAGCTAAAAGGATCTGGTAGGAAGTGACGTAAAAAGACCTCTGCCTGAGATTCTGGCTTAGTGGTAGAACATCTGCTTGGCCTCCAGAAGGTGCCAATTTCAATCCCTGCCATTGCCAATTGAACAGGATTTGGAAATAAGTGATGGGAAAGATCTTGGCCTGAGCACCTGGCTCAGTGGCGGAGCCTCTGCTCGACATGCAGAAGGTCCCAGGTTCAGTCCCTGGCTTCTCCAGATAAAAGGATATGGTAGGAAGTGACGTAAAAGACCTCTGCCTGAGATTCTGGCTTGGTGGTAGAACATCTGCTTGGCCTCCAGATGGTTCCAATTTCAATCCCTGCCATTGCCAATTGAACAGGATTTGGAAATAAGTGATGGGAAAGATCTTGGCCTGAGCACCTGACTCAGTGGCGGAGCCTCTGCTTGACATGCAGGAGGTCCCAGGTTCAGTCCCTGGCTTCTCCAGATAAAAAGACCAGTCAATAGGTGATGACAACGACCTTGACTTGAGGACCTAGATCAGTTGCAGAGCCTTTGCTTGGCATGCAGAAGGTCCCAGGTTCAATCCCCGGCACCTCCAGTTAAAAGGACCAGGTGGTAGACCACCGCCTGAGACCCTGGAGAGCTGCTGCCAGTCTGAGGAGACAATATTGACCTCAATGGACCAAGGGTCTGGTTCAGTATCAGGTGGGTGGTTTGCCATTGCCTGCCTCTGTGTCATGACCAGGGCTATTTTTGGGCAGGAACGCACAGGAACGGAGTTCCGGCTGGCTCCCAAGTTGGCCACGCCCAGCAGGAACTCATTAGCATAATAGGCCACACCCAACAGCAGGAACTCATTAGGATTGGCTACATTAGGGGTGTGTGGCCTAACATGCAAAGGAGTTCCTGCTACAAAAAAGCCCTGGGTTTTGACAACAAACAAGGTAAACAGAATAACAAGCAAAAGGTGGGTGTGGCTGGATGACCACACTTCTGGTAACACGTGGGTGCGGCCTAATGTGCTAATGAACTGTGCTGTCAGGGGTGTGGCCCAATATGCTAATGAGTTCCTGCTGTTGGGTGTGGCCTATTATGCTAATGAGTTCCTGCTGGGCTTTTTCTACAAAAAGAGCCCTGGGACTCGTGACCCTGGTATTCCTTGGTGGTCTCCCATCCAAATACTGACCAGGGCTGACCATGCTTAGATTCCAGGTTCTGAAGAGAGAGGGCTAGCCTGGCCTATCCAGTTCAGGGCCAGCTTCTCTGGCTGCTCTTATGAGGGAAGAACAGCTGCACAATGGGAGGGGCCGTGGCTCAGTGGGAAAGCATCTGCTTTATACACATAAGGTCCCAGGTTCAGTCCCCGGCATCTCCAGTTAGAAGGATCTGGCGGTAGATGATGTGAAAGACCTCCGCCTGAGACCCTGGAGAGCGGCTGCCAGTCTGAGTGAACAATACTGACTTTGATGGATCAAGGGTCTGATTCAGTATAATGCAGCTTCATGTGGGTCCATGTTTGGTGTAGTGGTTAGGAGCACGGACTCTAATCTGGGAGAACTGGGTTCGATTCCCCACACCTCCACATGCAGCTGCTGGTGTGACCCTGGGTTACTTAAAATTTCTCTGAGAGCTGTTCTCTTAAGAGCAGTTCTTGAAGGAGCTCTCTCAGCCCCACCTACCTCACAGGCAGTGTTCCCTCTAAGCTGAGTTAGTGTGAGCTAGCTCACAGTTTTTTAGCCTCCGGCTCACACATAAATACTGCATAAATACTGCATAAATGAGTCTTAGCTCAGGACGGAGGGCTCCAGAGAAAACTAATTTATGCAGTAGCCAAATCACTTGCTCACAACTTTAATGCCAGTAGCTCAGAAAGTAGAATTTTTGCTCACAAGACTCCACAGCTTAGAGGGAGCATTGCTCACAGGGTGTCTGTTGTGGGGAGGGGAAGGGAAAGGAGATTGTAAACTGCTCTGAGACTCCTTTGGGTAGTGAAGGGTGGGGTATAAATCCAAATTATTCTTCTTCTTCATTAATGTCAGACCCAATGTGAATGCCACATGCCATTTGTACCCCGGAGTGAACATTCTCTTTATCTTAGTGGATAAAGGGATGCTCGGAGAAGGAAAAATGTGGGCAAACTCTGGTTCTGGAGGCTCATTTTTGCAAGATTTGAATTCTGCTTGACCTAAAAAAATTAACCACTTTCCCTTCCTGCTCAAGAGCTTATTTGCTTTCAAAAGGCTGGCCTCGTTTTGAACACGGCCCTCTGGGTTAGTGCTGTTAAGAACGTTAGAAGAGCCCTGCTGGACCAGACCTGTGGTCCACTTACTCCAGCAGCCTATCTCACATAGTGGCCACCAGTTCTTCTGGAGGTCCAGCCATAGAGATTAGAGGCCAAGGCCTCTCCCTGATGTCGCCTCCTCACACTGGGATCCAGAGGTTGACTGCATCTGGACGTGGAGGTTCCCTTTAGTCACCATGGCTAGTAGCCACAGATAGACCTATCTTGCAAGAATCGATCCAATCCCCTTTTAAAGCTGCCTATGCCTGTGGCCGTCACTGCATCTTCTGGCGGCGAATGCCACATTTTAGTCACTCGCTGAGTAAAGAGGTCTTTCCTTTTGTCTGTCCTGAATCTAATACCCACCAAATTCACTGGATGCCCCTGACTGCTATTATTTTGGGGAAAGGGTGAAAAAAAGCTTGCTTTATCCTCCCTCTCTACCCTCAGCACAGTTTTATATAAAGCTCTGTCTACGTCTGTTCCTTCTCTCAGAGTGTTGATGTAGCTTTTAGCTTGGAGAAACTCTGCTTCTCAAAGATCCAGAGATCAGTTAGCAGATAATGATGAAGACCGGGTGCTGAAAGAGAATATAGATAGAGCGAGGGTCTCTCGGGAACCTGCCGAAACGGTGGAAATCAATCGGATACGGCTACCTGTGAATATAAAAATCAATCGAAAAGACACGAGAGGTCATACCGAAGGTTGCGTTGCTCTATATGTCGAAGGGGGCAGAGAGTCCAAGGAACTGGAAAACACTCCCTATGTGGAAAGGCTGATGAGTCTGGGACTTTTCAGTTTAGAAAAGAGACGGCTAAGGGGGGAATAGGATAGAGGTTTATAAAATTATGCACCAGGTGGAGAAAGTGGACACAGAGAAACGTTTCTCCCTTTCCCAAAAGACTAGAACTTGAGGGCATCCAATGAAGCTGATGGGCAGTAGGATCAGGATGGATAAAAGGAAAGACTACTTTACACAAGGAGCTGCGAACTGCAGTCTGTGGAAGGTCGGTAGTTCAGCAGTGTGCCGCATGACGGAGTGAGCTCCCGTCTCTAATTCCAGCTCCTGCCAACCTAGCAGTTTGAAAGCAAGACATTGCAAGTCGATAAATAGGTACCACTTCGGTGGGAAAGTAAAAGCGTTCCGTGCGCCTTGGTGTTCAGTCATGCCAGCCACATGACCACAGAAACGTCTTTGGATAGCGCTGGCTCTTCGGCTTGGAAACGGAGATGAGCACCGCAACCCTAGAGTCGGATTCGACTGGCTTTCGAGCAAGGGAACCTTTACCTTTACTTTACACAGGGAGTGATTAAAATGTGGAGTTTGCTGCCAGAGGATGTCATGATGGCCACAGGGATGGACAGCTTTAAGAGGGGATTAGATAGAATACAATTTCCAGTGCACTGCTATACCTGTGTGCTAGCTCTGTCCACTTTGGTTGCATCATTCTCTAGGGTGGAAGGTTTGAGCTCCAGAAAATGTGATGTGACTCACACATCTTCCAAGTTCTCTTCCTTTATCCCTGACTAAGGGGGGGACATGATAGAGGTTTGGGGTGGAGAGAGTGGACAGAGATAACTTTTTCTCCCTCTCCCAACATACTAGAACACGTGGGCATCCAAAGAAGCTGATGGGCAGTAGGTTCAGGATGGGCAAAAGGAAATCCCACTTTACAAAGAGAGTGATTAAAATGTGGCTTTACACAGAGAGTGATTGAAATGTGGGCACAGGAATAAACAGCTTTACTATGGGATTAGATAGATTCATGGAGAATAAGT
>NW_015176607.1:36750-47617 GCF_001447785.1 Gekko japonicus | reverse complement strand
TCCCTGGCGCAGGCCTTGGCCCCTAAAATCCCCCTGCAGGGAATGCAACAGGCCCCCTTGCTGCGGAGCTCTCTTCTGGGAGCGCTGCCTGCTTCGAAGGGTGCCTCGAGCGAGCCAGAATACCACCCAATGCACGCGCCACTGGCCGGCAGAAATATCCCGCAATCCGTGCTTTGAAAGCAGTGGTTCCCTCTACCCTTCAAACGAATGGCTCCTTCCTGCCGGACTGCTGCAGACCACAGCCGTGAACGTCGGAAGTCATACAGCCGCCCGGTTCAGGGTCAGATCAAAAACCCGGAATGGTCTACTCTGACTCGCAGCTCTCAGAACGGGGTCTTCCAAGGACCCTCTGCGTGGGGCCCTTGAACGCATGAAGCAGCCGTCAACTGAATCGGACCCTTGGTCCATCAAGGTCAGTATCCTTGTCTCCTCAAACTGACAGTCGCTTTCCAGGGTTTCTGGAAGAGGCATTCCACATCACCTAATGCCTGGTCCTTTGAACTGGAGGTGCCGGGGATTGGACCTGGGAACTTCTGCATGCCAAGCAGAGGCTCTACCACTGAGCCACTGAGATCTTTCACATCACCTCCCGCCTGGTCCTTTTAACTGGAGATGCCGGGGACTGAACCTGTGACCTTCTGCATGCCATGCAGTGGCTCTGCCACTAAGCCACAGAGGTTTTTCACATCACGTAATGCCTGGTCCTTTTAACTGGAGATGCTGGGGACTGAACCTCGGACCTTCTGCATGCCAAGCAGATGCTCTGCCACTGAGATCTTTCACATCACTTCCTGCCTGGTCCTTTTAACTGGAGATGCCGGGGACTGAACCTGGGACCTTCTGCGTGCCAAGCAGAGGCTCTTCCACTGAGCCACAAGGCCCTATCCATAGCTCTCTCGGGCCTCAGGCAGAAAAAGGTCTTTCACATCACCTGCTGCCTGTTCCATTTAACTTGGAGATGTCGGAGATTGAACCTGGGATGTTCTAAATGCCAAGCAGAGGCTCTTCCACTGAGCCACAGCCCCTCTCCACAACTCTCCAGGTTCCCAAGTAGAGGTCTTTCCCATCATCTCCTGCCTGGTCCTTTTTAACTGGAGATGGCGGGGACTGAATCTGGGACCTTCTGCATGCCAAGCAGAGGCTCTGCCACTGAGCCACAGCCCCTCTCCACAACTCTCCAGGTTCCCAAGTAGAGGTCTTTCCCATCATCTCCTGCCTGGTCCTTTTTAACTGGAGATGGCGGGGACTGAACCTGGGACCTTCTGCATGCCAAGCAGAGGCTCTGCCACTGAGCCACAGCCCCTCTCCGCAGCTCTCCAGGGTCTCAGGCTGAGTTTTCTCACATCACCTCCTGCCTGGTCCTTTTAACTGGAGATGCTGGGGACTGAACCTGGGACCTTCTGCATTCCAAGCAGTGGCTCTACCACTAAGCCACTGTGGTCTTCCACATCACCTCCTGCCCGGTTCTTTCAACTGGAGATGCTGGGGATTGAACCTGGGACATTCTGCATCGAAGCAGAGGCTCTTCCACTGAGTCACAGCCTTTCACCTTCAACAGAAGGTGAATGGGATCCTGAGCGGGCAAAGCCGGCGCCGAGACAGACACTCGTCTACGCTGAAAGGCATTTTTAAAAAAACAAACCGGATAAAACCAGCCAGAGCCGTTTCAACCAATCCATAGCTCTCGCCCATGGTGGAGAAGCGAAGTTGGTGTGCGCCATCTCCAGAAGATGTACGTGCGGAGCAAGTGCCGCACAATGAACAGGAGGCGTCTTCGCAGACGGACTCCCCCAGGGAGGCTAACGCCTCCGTCCGCGTGAAGGACTCTTTCACCTTCACGACTTGATGGCATCACACCAGAGGCCACGCGCCAAAAGAGGACAGAAGGAAGACTTTTTTTTGGGGGGGTGATAATTGCTTTCCTGCCAGCCAGCTGGGAGACGGGCCAGGGCACTTAGTTCGCACCACGACTGTGGCAGAAGCTGCCGCATCTGTGCTTTTGAGTCATGCACCATGCGCATTTTCTCCATGCGCGGGGGGCCCAAAGATGTATAGTGAGTCACGCCCGGCCTCTGCCCTGGGTGACGAAACAGGGAGGCAAGGGATCCCCCATTGGTAGATGCCAAAACGGGTCGGGCATCTTGGCCACATGCCAAGGAACACCCTTTAGGCACACGCCGAGGGTTTGGCCCATGCTCTAGGGTAACAAAACTGTGCACGGGATAGAGAAGGTAGAGAAAGAAGGAACTCGTGGGCACGCCATGAAATTGCTCAGCAGTCGGGTTAGAATGGATATAACAAAGTCCTTCTTCACCCAAAGAGTGATTAAGACATGGAATTCACTGCCACAGGAGGTGGCGGCGGCTACAAGCATGGACGGCGTCAAGAGGGAATTACACAGGCATATGGAGCAGAAGTCCATCAGTGGCTATGAGCCACAAGGTAGAGATAGGAAGACTTGGTCTGGGGCAAGGGATGCTCTATATTCTTGGTGCTGGGGGGGGAGGAGGAGGCAACAGTGGGAGGGCTTCTGGTGTCCTGGCCCCACTGCTGGACCTCCTGAGGGCACCTGGTATTTCTGGCCTTTGTGTGACACAGAGTGTTGGACTGGATGGGCCATTGGCCTGATCCAACATGGGCTTCTCTTATGTTCTTATGTTCTTAAGGTATAGATAGGAACTCTCAGTCTGGGGCAAGTGATGCTCTGTATTCTTGGTCCTTGTGGGGGGCCACAGTGGGAAGGCTTCTAGTGTCCTGGCCCTACTGCTGGACCTCCTGAGGGCACCTGGTATTTTTGGCCAGTGTGTGACACAGAGTGTTGGACTGGATGGGCCACTGGCCTGATCCAGCATGGCTTCTCTCTAATATCTGGGGCAGTGATGCTCTGTGTTCTTGGTGCTTGGGGGGGGGGCACGGTGGAAGAGCTTCGGGAGTTCTGCCCTGCTGCTGGACGTCTGGCCCTGGGATGGAACCTGGGACTTTCTGTCTGCCAAGCAGATGCTCTGCCACTGAGCTATGGCCCCTCTCCACGGACCTCCAGGGTTTCAGGCGGAGGTCTCTCACATCACCTCCTGCCTGGTCCTTTGAACTGGAGATGCCGGGGATTGAACCTGGGACCTTCTGCATGCCAAGCAGAGGCTCTAGCACTGAGATATGGCCCCTTTACATGGCTCTCCAGGGTCTCACAGAGGTCTCTCCCATCACCTCCTGCCTGATCCTTTTAACTGGAGATGCCGGAAACTGAACCTGGGACCTTCTGTATGCCAAGCAGAGGCTCTTCCACTGAGCCACGAGCCTCCTCCCCAAAGATGGGCTACAACAAAAACATAGTACGGCGTGACATACCTGGACATGGTTTCTGCAGACAGGTCTTCCGGATTCCTAACTTTCGTCTCGCCTGCAAAAGGAAAAAATATATATATCGAGAACTAAAAAACCTCAAGCAGGGTGGGGTGGGAATCAGTTGCCGCAGGAAAGTTTGGGAGTTCCCCCACCCCCCGAACGCAGGACTTACCATGTCCCCTCAGATCCAGGGCCACGATCCGGCACTGAATCCGGTTAATGATGGCAGCCTGCAAGAAGGGAACAGTTGGTGAAAAGAAGAAGAAGAAGAGGAAGAGGAAGACACCCTGGGAGGTCGGTGGGGCTGAGAGAGCTCTGACAAACTGCTCTTTTTCAAGGACAGCTGTTATCAGAACGATGGCTTGCCCAAGGTCATCCAGCAGGTGCAAGTGGAGGAGTGGGGAATCAAACCCCGTTCCCCCAGATTAGAGTTCACGCACTTAACCACTACACCAAACTGGCCAGTACGGTGTAGTGGTTAAGAGTGCCGGACTAATATCTGGAAGACGCAGCAGGTTCAAATCCCTGCTCGTGCCATGGAAGCCCGCTGGGTGACCTTGGGCCAGTCACGCACTTTCAGCCTAACAGACCTCTCCCTCTCCCAAAATACTAGAACTGGAGAGCATCCAGTGAAGCGGAGGGGTAGCAGGTTCAGAATAGACAAAGGGAAATACTACTTTACACAGAGAGGGATTCAAATGTGGAAATAGCTGCCAGCGGATGCAGTGATGGCCACAGGGATCGACAGCTTTAAAAGGGGATTCGGTAGACTCATGGACGATAAGCCTGCCAGTGGCCACGAGCCATGGTGACTGAGGGGAACCTCCATGTTCGGTAGCAGGGAATCCCAGAGCCAGGAGGGAGCATGAGGGGAAGGCCTCGGCCTCTCTGCCCTGTTGCTCGCCCTCCTGAGGAACTGGCTGGCCCCTGTGTGAGACGGGAGGCTGGACTAGATGGACCCTCCCTGGTCAGATCCAGCAGGGCTCTTCTGAGGTTCTTATAAGAAGAAGAGATTGGATTCATACCCCACCCTTCACTACCCGAAGGAGTCTCAGAGCGGCTCACAATTTCCTTTCCCTTCCCCTCCCCACAACAGACACCCTGGGAGGTAGGTGAGGCTGAGAGAGCTCTGAGAGAATCGGCTCTTTTTCAAGAACAGCTGTGCCAAAACTATGGCTTGCCCAAGGTCATCCTGCAGCTGCAAGTGGAGGAGTGGGGAATCAAACCCGGTTCTCCCAGATTAGAGTCTGCACACTTAACCACTGCACCAAACTGGGGAAGGCCTTGGTCTCTCTGCCCTGTTGCTGGCCCTCCAGAGGAACTGGCTGGCCCCTGTGTGAGACGGGATGCTGGACTAGGTGGACCCTCCCTGGTCTGACCCAGCAGGGCTCTTCTGAGGTTCTTCTCAGGGGAAGGCCTTGGCCTCTCTGCCCTGTTGCTGGCCCTCCAGAGGAACTGGCTGGCCCCTGTGTGAGGCAGGAGGCTGGACTCGATGGACCCTCCCTGGTCTGATCCATCAGGGCTCTTCTGAGGTTCTTACCTCACAGGGCTGTTGTGAGGATCCAATGGAGGAGAGGAGAACAATGTGAGATGCTCTGGGTCCCTACTGACTGGGGGAAAACACGGGGCACCGATGACTTAAAGAAACACATAAGAACAACCCTGCTGTCCTCTTGGGCTCCTTCCAGCGCTCTCCTCCGGCACAAGGGGACGCACTAACCCTCGTGCCAGCTTTGGAGGAGGGCCTTTTGCGCCCGAAGGGGGGAAGGGGAAAGTTGGCTAGATCTGGGGGTGGGTGGGTTGCCTTTTGACCCACACTGGCAGATTCAGACAAAGAGCAGGCAGGTTGGCACGGAGTCCGAGGCGGCCGTGCGGAATACCAATGCCGCAGCAGGAGGGCAAAGGGGCGGCGGCTCTGGGAACGGGCAGCGTTCTTCTCCGACCCCCGGCCTGAAAGGACAGAAGGGGGAGTTGTCCAGAGGCCAGGGCGCTCACTTCTTAAAGGAGAAATCCAAGACGGGCCGCCGTGTCAGCCTGTCTGCTGCACTAGAAAAGAGCAAGAGTCCAGGAGCACCGTAAAGACTAACCAAATGAGCGTTTGCAGATCGCTCCTCAGGGGGAAGGCCTCGGCCTCTCTGCTCTGTTGCTGGCCCATCGCATACCGGATTCGGTTCCAGGTGCTGGTGTCGTGGTTAAGTGCGCAGACTCTAATCGGGGAGAACCGGGTTTGATTCCCCACTCCTCCACTTGCACCTGGCTGGATGACCTTGGGCAAGCCGTAGTTCTGATAAGAGCTGTCCTTGAAAAAGAGCAGTTTCTGTCAAGAGCTCTCTCAGCCCCACCTCCCTCACAGGGGGGTCTGTTGTGGGGAGGGGAAGGGAAAGGAGTTTGTGAGCCGCTCTGAGACTGCTTCGGGTAGTGAAGGTAGGGGTATAAATCCAATCTCCTCCTCCTCCTCCAGTTTGTTGTAGTGGTTAAGAGCAGTGGACTCTAATCTGGGAGAACCGGGTTTGATTCCGCACTCCTCCACTTCCGCCAGCTGGATGACCTTGGGTCAGTCACAAGTTCTCTCAGAGCTGTCCTTGAAAATGAGCACTTTCTGTCAAGAGCTCTCTCAGCTCCACCTGCCTCACAGGGTGTCTGTTGTGGGGAGGGGAAGGGAAAGGAGATTGTAAGCCGCTCTGAGACACCTTTGGGTAGTGAAGGGCAGGGCAGAAATCCAATCTCCTCTTCTTCTTTTACCTCACAGGGTGTCTGTTGTGGGGAGGGGAAGGGAAAGGAGTTTGTAAGCCGCTCTGAGACTCCTTCGGGTAGTGGAGGGCGGGGTATAAATCTAATCGCTTCTTCTTCTACTTTTGCATAATTTATTCTGCAATGTTTTGTAAGTTTCAATATTATAGTTAGAAACCGCCCGGTTTTTGCGTCATTGGACCACGGAACAGCCGCACGGAAACCGGTGATTTATTTGTTTGAGGGCCGCACGTGTCGCTGAGTCCTCTTTGAAAAATCACACGTCCCTAAATTTAGCCTCATATTCTCAGTAGGCAGGAAGATGCGGTAGTCACTTACCCGCTGCTCTGGATCAGCTCTTTCTGAAGAGGGGAGGGGGCCGTGGCTCAGTGGCAGAGCCTCTGCTTGGCATGCAGAAGGTCCCAGGTTCAATCCCCAGCATCTCCAACTAAAAGAGCCAGGCAGAAGGTGATGTGAAAGACCTCTGCCTGAGACCCTGGAGAGCCATGGAGACGGGCCGTGGCTCAGTGGCAGAGCCTCTGCTTGGCATGCAGAAGGTCCCAGGTTCAATCCCCAGCATCTCCAGCTAAAAGAGCCAGGCAGGAGGTGATGTGAAAGACCTCTGCCTGAGACCCTGGAGAGCTGTAAAGAGGGGCCGTGGCTCAGTGGCAGAGCCTCTGCTTGGCATGCAGAAGGTCCCAGGTTCAATCCCCAGCATCTCCACCTAAAAGAACCAGGCAGCAGGTGATGTGAAAGACCTCTGCCTGAGACCCTGGAGAGCTGTAAAGAGGGGCCGTGGCTCAGTGGCAGAGCCTCTGCTCGGCATGCAGAAGGTCCCAGGTTCAATCCCCGGCATCTCCAGTTAAAAGAACCAGGCAGCAGGTGATGTGAAAGACCTCTGCCTGAGACCCTGGAGAGCCATGGAGACAGGCTGTAGCTGAGCAGCTGAGCCTCTGCTTGGCATGCAGAAGGTCCCAGGTTCAATCCCCGGCATCTCCAGTTAAAAGAACCAGGCAGCAGGTGATGTGAAAGACCTCTGCCTGAAACCTTGGAGAGCTGTAGGGAGGGGCCGTGGCTCAGTGGCTGAGCCTCTGCTCGGCATGCAGAAGGTCCCAGGTTCAATCCCTGGCATCTCCAGTTAAAGGTAGGGGATGTGAAAGACCTCTGCTTGAGACCCTGGCGAGCCACTGCCAGTCTGAGTAGACAATACTGTCCTTGATGGACTGAGGGTCTGATTCAGGATAAGGCAGCTCCATGTGTCTTTTCTATGTGTATAACCCCAACGATGCTTTCACAATACCGCCCACCCCACCCCACCCCGCATGCAGACACCTCCAAAGAGCTACCGAATGAGGACATTTTCGCAACGGGGACACCCAGCCGAAAATAAATCCGGGCTCGGGGATCTGCGCCCGCCACCTAACGCTTTTGATGCAAATGTGTTTATTTTTGGCACTCCGGTGATTAAGTGGCATTCTACTACACTGAAAGGCTTTTTTCTTCTTTTTTTTAAAGGAGGCCTCGTGTTCCAGAAAAATCAATCGGGTGGCAAAAACGCACGCATACAAAAACCTCAGACGGCTGCCTACGGAGGGGCCCTGAACACATTAGCAGTGCAGTTTTTTTTTAAAAAAAAAATGTCTACACAGAACAGCCTTTCTGACAGTCCAAATGAGGCTGTAGAAGCAACTGCAGGTTTTTTAAAAAAATCTTTGAAGTGCTGAAGCGTGAAGCAACAGTAGAAGAGGAGGAGGAGGAGGAGACTGGATTTATATCCCGCCCTTCACTACCCAAGGGAGTCTCAGAGCGGCTTACAAACTCCTTTCCCTCCCCCTCCCCACAACAGACACCCTGTGAGGTAAAAGAAGAAGAAGAAGAGATTGGATTTATACCCCGCCCTTCACTACCCAAGGGAGTCTCAGAGTGGCTTACAAACTCCTTTCCCTTCCCCTCCCCACAACAGACACCCTGTGAGGTAGAAGAAGAAGAAGAGATTGGATTTATACCCCGCCCTTCACTACCCAAAGGTGTCTCAAGAGGGGCTCACAAACTCCTTTCCCTTCCCCTCCCCACAACAGACACCCTGTGAGGTAAAAGAAGAAGAAGGAGAGACTGGATTTATACCCCGCCCTTCACTACCCAAAGGTGTCTCAGAGCGGCTCACAAACTCCTTTCCCTTCCCCTCCCCACAACAGACACCCTGTGAGGTAAAAGAAGAAGAGATTGGATTTCTACCCCGCCCTTCACTCCCCAAAGGAGTCTCAGAGCGGCTTACAAACTCCTTTCCCTTCCCCTCCCCACAACAGACACCCTGTGAGGTAAAAGAAGAAGAAGAGACTGGATATATACCCCGCCCTTCACTACCCAAAGGGGTCTCAGAGCGGCTTACAAACGCCTTTCCCTTCCCCTCCCCACAACAGACAACCTGTGAGGTAAAAGAAGAAGAGATTGGATTTCTACCCCTCCCTTCACTCCCCAAGAGTCTCAGAACCGCTTACAAACTCCTTTCCCTTCCCCTCCCCACAACAGACACCCTGTGAGGTAAAAGAAGAAGAAGAAGAGACTGGATTTATACCCCGCCCTTCACTACCCAAGGGAGTCTCAGAGTGGCTTACAAACTCCTTTCCCTTCCCCTCCCCACAACAGACACCCTGTGAGGTAAAAGAAGAAGAAGAGACTGGATATATACCCCGCCCTTCACTACCCAAAGGGGTCTCAGAGCGGCTTACAAACGCCTTTCCCTTCCCCTCCCCACAACAGACAACCTGTGAGGTAAAAGAAGAAGAGATTGGATTTCTACCCCTCCCTTCACTCCCCAAGAGTCTCAGAACCGCTTACAAACTCCTTTCCCTTCCCCTCCCCACAACAGACACCCTGTGAGGGAGGCGGGGCTGAGAGAGCTCTGACAGAAAGTGCTCTTTTTCAAGAACAGCTATGCCAGAACTATGGCTTGCTAAAGGTCATCCAGCAGGTTCAAGAAGAAGAAGACAACGACGAGGAGGAGACTGGATTTATTCTCCGCCCTTCACTACCCAAAGGAGTCTCAGAGCGGCTTACAAACGCCTTTCCCTTCCCCTCCCCACAACAGACACCCTGTGAGGGAGGCGGGGCTGAGAGAGCTCTGACAGAAAGTGCTCTTTTTCAAGAACAGCTATGCCAGAACTATGGCTTGCTAAAGGTCATCCAGCAGGTTCAAGAAGAAGAAGACAACGACGAGGAGGAGACTGGATTTATACTCCGCCCTTCACTACCCAAGGGAGTCTCAGAGCGGTTTACAGACTCCTTTCCCTTCCCCTCCCCACAACAGACACCCTGTGAGGCCGGTGGGGCTGAGAGAGCTCTTTCGAGAACTGACTTTTCAAGGACAACTCTTGTCAGGCTTGCCCAAGGTCACCCAGCAGGTGCAAGTGGAGGAGTAGGGAATCAAACCCGCTTCTACCAGATTAGAATCCACTCACTTTGGAGAAACGGTACCGTTTGGCAAGGAAGCGCTGAGACTACAGGCCCAATCGGGTGCGTTTTTTAAAAGGCCATGAAGACCGGAGGAACTGGATCCGCGGAATCTGCACAAATCCAGTAAAAAACGGAGTCTGAACTGACAGAACGAGGGACAAAACGCTGAAAATACGTGAGTCGTCCAATGAGGAGTCGGTCTGCCGGCTCGGCACCGACTTAATTCTCTTGCCTAGGCAGCCCAGACATAGAAGCGTAGAGTTGGAAGGGGCCATAGAGGGCATCTAGTCCAGCCCCCAGCTGGATGCAGGATCAGCCTAGAGCCGGGGGGGGGGGCAAACCGTGGCTCAGGAGCCACATGCGGCTCTTTCGAACATATTGTGTGCAATGCTCCCTCTCAGCTACGGAGTCCCGTGAGCAAAAATTCTCCTTAACGTAATGAGTGTCTCGGTGACTGCCGTGGCTGTTTTTCCACGGAGAACTTTGCGACCCGGCGTCTCTCGGGATCTACTCACCGTGAACACGGCCCAGGAAAGAGCGGAATGGCCGCCACCGTGCAGCAGGAGCAGGACTGGTCCTTCGGAGCCGCTCTTGTAAATTCGAAAAGTGTACGGACAGTTAAGAAGATTGTCACACAAACGGGGGCGCCCCAGGTCTCCCGGTTAAAGCACTCTCCACAATGAACTTGGGCAGCGATAGTTTATTGAGATCTGCTTACTTCAGGAAACGGGCTCTGTGTCAGAACCGGAAGGAAGGCCCGCAAAAGCCCCTGTCACAGATAATACAAAGTACACCCCACACCTCTCCCGTAGGCCATCATTCAGCCTCTACAATCGCTATGGCAACCCTGACAGATAGACGGCGCCTCATCTATACACTCTGGCCTGGCGGTAAGGAGTCCAAGGCCAGCTCCCTTGGGAACCAGCTCATGGGGGCATAACCTTGAGGAAAGTTATGGCGGCTACAAGCAGGCACTCAAAACACCCACCCACTCCCCTCCTCAGGGAATCCCTCCCCCAAGTAAAGTGGATGCTCCTGAAGCAACAACAGAAAGCGGAAGATGGACCTGAGAAAGTGGAGGAGAACAAAGACGCAGAAGAAGAAGGAGAAGAGGAGGAGAAGGAGGAAAAGAGGGGAGGAAGAAAAGAGGGGAGGAAGAAATGAGGGGAGGAGGAGAGGAGGAAGAAGAGGAAGAAGAAGAGGAGGAAGAAGAAGAGGAGGAGGAAGGGGAAGAGAGGAGGAAGAGGAAGAAGAAGAGGAGGAGGAGGAGGAAAAAGAGGAGGAAGAAGAGGAAGAGGAGGAGGAAGAGGAGGAGGGCATTATACAGTCAGGGCACCATCAC
>NW_015176607.1:31608-36595 GCF_001447785.1 Gekko japonicus | reverse complement strand
TGCCAGAGCTTGTGACTGACCCAAGGTCACACCAGCAGGTGCAAGTGGAAGAGTGGGGAATCAAACCCGGTTCTCCCAGATTAGAGTCCGCGCACTTAACCACTACACCAAACTGGCTCTTGCAAAGAACTTTCTACCGGGATCCAAAACTGCTCCCGTGACAGGCATAATTCAACAAGGGGCAGGGATGGAGAGAGAGAGAGAGAGAGAGAGAGAGAGAGAGAGAGAGAGAGAAAAGGATATATCTTTGCCGGAGTCGCTCTCCACCTCCACGTCTTCCATCGACTCGAAGTACTGGCTCCAAGGGACGGGGGAATAGTCACGCTTCCGCCCGGGCCTGCAAAACAAGATCCGAGGTTTTAACTCCAAACATTTCATTTATTTACTTATTGATACCCCCCACCTACCCGCCCGACGGGGACTCGAAGTGGCTTACGTCATTCACCTCTCCCCCATTTTATCTTCACAACAACCCTGTGAGGTAGGTGAGGTTGAAGAGTGAGTGACTGGCCCAAGGTCACCCAGCAAGCTGAAGTGGTATTTATTTACTTAATTTGTACCCTGCCCTCCCCACAAAGGCAGGCTCAGGGCGGCTTACACTGAGTAACACATAAAGAACAATTAAAATCCACATAAAATCATCTTAAAACGAGTCAATTATAGATAGATCATAGATCATAAAGTGCTGGTGATGTTTCATTGATGGCTTAAGATGTCGTCCTGAAGAGAGCCTACAAGGTCTAAACAATTTCTTCTGCTCAGTGCTCTTCCTAATGCGAGTGGCGGCACAGGCAAGACGTCAATGCCAAGGGCCAGGGCTTCGTGGTTAAGATTATGGATGGTAATAGTGGTGGCGGCTCCTGAATCGAGAGCCTGGCGGAAGAGCTCCGTCTTGCGGGCCCCCTGCGGAACTGTGAAAGGTCCCGCAAGGCCCCGATCTCTTCCGGGAGCTCACTCCACCAGTATGGAGCCACCACTGAGAAGGCCCTGCCCCTGGTGGCAGCAAGCCTGGCATCCTTTGGGAATTCGAACCTGGGTCTCCCAGATGCTAGATCCAACACTCTAACCCAGTGGTTCTCAACCTTCCTAATGCCGCGACCCTTTAATACAGTTCCTCATGTTGTGGTGACCCCAAAGCATAAAATTATTTTCGTTGCTTTCATAACACCACCGAAAATTTGTGTTTTCCGAAGGTCTTAGGCGACCCCTGTGAAAGGGTCGTTTGACCCCACAGGTTGAGAACCACTGCTCTAACAGCTAAGCAACGCTAACACTTTGGGGGGGGGGGACAGAAAAAATCTCATTAATAAGGAGAGTTATACCATCTTGTGCTTGCACGTAAATATTATCATAGAATCATAGAATGTTAGAGTTGGAAGGGACCTGCAGCCCACTGGGGAGGGCGGGGTATAAGTATGAAAATAAATAAATAAATAAAAATCTAGTCCAACCCCCTGCACTCTAATTATTAGTAATATTATTTTTGAAATGGGGGGGGAGAGCTTGTGAGCCTGGAAGTCATGGTGACTTCTAGCAACCCCTACTGGGGGCTAGGACGTTTCAGAG
This sequence comes from Gekko japonicus, assembly GCF_001447785.1. Taxonomy (NCBI): domain Eukaryota; kingdom Metazoa; phylum Chordata; class Lepidosauria; order Squamata; family Gekkonidae; genus Gekko; species Gekko japonicus. Next base: position 35,029 of record NW_015176607.1, on the reverse strand, counting down.
AGGTGGCTTGATATTACCTGCCTGTCCGTCCCAACCCTGGTATTCCTTGGAGGCCGCCCTTCCAAGCATTTGCCAGGGTCAGCCCTGCTTAGCTTCTGAGATCTGGCGAGACAGGGCTTGCCTGGGCTATCCAGGTCAGGGCGGTATTAGTAACATTATTCATGAGCTATCCCACCTGCATAAGACAGTTTTAACACAATATGGGTGCGTTCCCATGAATTACACCACCGGAAACTGCCCCAGACATAAGAACATAAGAGAAGCCATGGTGGATCAGGCCAGTGGCCCATCCAGTCCAACTCTCTGCGTCACACAGTGGCCAAAACCAAGGGGCCATCAGGAGGTCCACCAGCGGGGCCAGAACTACAGAAGCCCTCCCAATGTGCCCCCCCAAGCACCAAGAAGACAGAGCATCACTTGCCCAAGCCGCAAGAACATTAAGAGATAAGCCACAGTAGATCAGGCCAATGGCCCATCCATTCCAACACTCTGCGTCACACAGTGGCCAAAACCAAGGGGCCATCAGGAGGTCCACCAGCGGGGCCAGAACTACAGGAGCCCTCCTACTGTGGCCCCCCAAGCACCAAGAAGACAGAGAGAATCACTTGCCCCAGACATAAGAACATTAAGAGAGAAGCCATGTTGGATCAGTCCAGTGGCCCATCCAGTCCAACACTCTAGGTCGCACAGTGACCAAAACCCAGGGGCCATCAGGAGGTCCACCAGCGGGGCCAAAACTCCAGAAGCCCTCCCACTGTTGCCCCCTCCCCAAAGCACCAAAGAGACAGAGCATCACTGCCCCAGACATAAGAACATAAGAGAGAAGCCATGTTGGATCAGGCCAAAGGCCCATCCAGTCCAACACTCTGTGTCACACAGTGGCCAAAACCAAGGGGCCATCGGGGGGTCCGCCAGCAGAGCCAGAACTCCAGAAGCCCCTCCCCCTGTTGCCCCCCCAAGCACCAAGAAGACAGAGCATCCCTGCCCCAGACATAGGAACATTAAGAGAGAAGCCAAAGTTGGATCAGGCCAATGGCCCATCCAGTCCAACACTCTGTGTCACACAGTGGCCAAAACCCAGGCGCCATCAGGAGGTCCACCAGGTCTTCTATCATGTTACCCCTCCATCGTCGTTTCTCCAATCATGTCTCCCCTCAGCCTTTAAAGCCCTACAAGGCCTGGGACCAGGGTATCAGCAGGATTGTCTTCTCCCATATGTTCCTGCCCAGGAGTTAAGATCACAGGGAGAGTCCCCTCCTGGGTGTCCCATTAACCAAAGAAACTCGTCTGGCAGGCACACGAGACAGGGCCTTTTTGGTGGCTGCCCCAAGGTTATGGAACGACCTCACCAGGGAGGTGTGCCTGGCCCCCTGCGGGCCTTTAGGAGGCAGTTGAGGTCTTCAGGACTGCATGTGGCTACGCTATTAGCAGTCCTGAACTTGTGACTTTAAAATTTTGCTTGTGGTGTTTTTAATGCATTTTATTTTATGTGCTTTATCTGTACTGTAAACCGCTTCAAACTGTAAGGAAGAAAAGGGGCTAACAAATGATTTAATTCACATTTGAAAAACCCTCTCTTCTAAAGGCTAAACACGCCCCATCCCATTTGTGTGTCCTTCTTTTGTTTTCCAAACCTCCAGCCAGGGGTCATTTCCTGCAGGAGCGCACAGGAGCGGAGCTCCAGCAGTAAAGAGCCTAGGGGGCGGAGACATGCAACAAGCTCCACCCCCGCTCCCAGCAGCCCCAGGCCACAAGGAGCAAGAAGCAGCCAGATAGCAATCCAAAACAGTCCAGTGACACCTTTAAGACCAAGTTTTATTCAGGTACAAGCTCTCCCTCCTCTGCGAGGACAGATCTGCACATCCCCCCCCCCGCCCAATAGCCAAAACAGTCCAGTGGAGCCTGAGCGGTGGGTGTTGCCTTCTGACACACTTCCGGTGATGTTAGGGGGTGTGGCATATGCAAATAAGTCATGCTAATGGGTTATGCTAATGAGCTCCCGCACCTCTTTTTCTACGAAACGACCCCTGCCTCCAGCCATTTATACTACCCTCCTCTAGACCCAGGCCTGTTAGCCAAGCCTTTTCTTTCTCCTGATGAGAACTATTTATTTATTTATAAATTCAATTTTTTTTTTAGCATAAGAAGAGATTGGATTGATACCCCGTTTTTCACTACCTGAAGGAGTCTCAGAGTCGCCCAGCAGCTGCCCGTGGAGGAAGTGGGGAATCAAACCCGGTTCTCCCATATTAGAGTCCGCACTCCTAACCACTACGCCAAACTGGCTTTTTAGACCATCCTCCCTCACATTTGCGGCTCAGGGCTGTGTACAGCATTCAGGAATACGGATGAGAAGAAGAGGGAAAAGAGGAGATTGGATTCACATTCTGCCCTTCACTACCCGAAGTAGTCTCAGAGCTGTTTACAATCTCCTTTCCCTTCCCCTCCCCGCAACAGACACCCTGTGAGATAGGTGGGGCTGAGAGAGCTCTTTCGAGGACTGCCCTTGAAAGGACAGCTCTGAGAGAACTGTGACTGACCCAAGGTCACACCAGCAGCTGCATGTGGCGAAGTGGGGAACCAAACCCGGTTCTCCCAGAATAGAGTCCGTGCTTTTGATTACTACACCAAACCGACTCTTCATTTCAAGCACAAAATACAATTAATTAAAACAGCAAAAACAGATATAAATACAGTTTCAATACCGTCCAGATGGCGTCTAAAATCAATCTGTCCTTACCCTAAGGGGGGGGAGGTGAGTGGAAAACAGGCTGGACTGATTAAAAGACGTTGCTGTCCTCAACCGAAGGCCTGGTGAACGTCTCTGCCTTACAAACCCGACGCAACTGAACTAGGTCCCACAGGGCACAGATATCATTTGGCAGGGAGTTCCACCGGGTTGGTGCTGGGTTTCCCTCTCAGTGGTAGAGCATCCGTTTGGCATGCAGAAGGTCCCAGGTTTAATCCCCGGCATCTCCAGTTAAAAGGACCAGGCAGGAGGTGACGGGAAAGACCTCAGCCTGAGACCCTGGAGAGCCATAGGGAGGGGCTGTGGCTCAGTTGGCAGAGCATCCGCTTGGCATGCAGAAGGTCCCAGGTTCAATCCCCGGCATCTCCAGTTAAAAGGACCAGGTAGGAGGTGATATGAAAGACCTCAGTGGCTCAGTGGCAGTGCATCCGCTTGGAATGGTTCAATCCCCGGCATCTCCGGTTAAACCATCAGGCTTTGCTTGTTGCTTTGTTCGACATTCCTTCAGAGATCCCTCCTTCCTGCCCTGTTTTCAATTGTTTTCAATTGTTAGTTCTGTGTATGTGCTTCTTATTTATCTAAATGGAGAGGGGCTCTGGCTCAGTGGAAGAGCCTCTGCTTGGCAAGCAGACGTTCTCAAGTTCAATCCCCGGCCTCTCCAGGAAGAAGAAG